>NW_009934811.1:0-5741 GCF_000696875.1 Nestor notabilis
ATATATATATATTCCCAGTTACTATAACTGGGAATATCCAGCCACATGTACAGAGCTAAAAATAGGGACGTGACTGCACCAAAACAACAGGTAAATTAGCTAGTTTGGTCTACAAATCTGATAAAAAATCTTATGTGAAAAATGCAGGTAACAACCATTCATGTAGCAGCTACAGGAGAGACACAGAGGTCCATTTCTGTTTAGAAACCCAAATAGCCAATAGATTTTTCAGAAATGCTCAGCCTGTAACACAGCCTGCACAAGCCATGGTTGAGAAGCACAGGGCATGTACGTAGGCATCTAATGTTTGTTTTGCAAGAGTCATGCAGTAGGTCAAACACATTCCTCACAAAATTTAATACAACACACACTGTGTGTTACATTTAACAGTTTATCTGAATTAGAAAATCCTCTGCAACACTACCTTTCATTTTAGATATCCATTCCTGGTTTTAATACCTTTCCAAACAGCAGCAGGCACAATTTCAATACTTACATTGTTCATATTCATTAAATTGGAATGCCATCATACCCTTATTGTCCAGTTATTTGGGTTTAGGAGGACCAGCAGAATATTCTTTTGCTGGTTTTGGTGGTTATTTTTGGGAGAGGTTGTTTTAATCAGACTGTTCTCCAATCCTGTTGTCACAGCAACAGTGGACATAACTATTTAACACAATTTTTTCCACCAAACCTTCAGTGCCATTCAAATTGCAGATTGAATTTAATAAGCCAATTTAACAGCCTACCTGAATCTTAATTGCAAGTTTTCCAAATAATACAACATTATCCTTTCAGCACATTCTGAAAGATTTCAGTAAATCATTTTCCTGTAGATTAGAGTAGGGGTTTTTTTTTTTTGCTTAAATATCTGTTAGGTGCTTTTCTACCCTTCAATTTCAAATAAGTATTCAACCTCGTAAATTTAGATCATTTATTGGCATTTTAAAAGATTTTTCAGGCTGGGAATGTTTAGAGCTGTTCTGTGTTTCACAGTGACAGGGCTGGATTTCTGGTATTATACAGTAAGGACATAAGACTTTGGCATTTTTTTAAGGAAGAAAAGCTACTCAATGTACCACATTTCTCACTGACTTTATAGGTTCATTTTCTAAGCAGTGAATATATTCTAAGTACAAATATATTCACCTCAAAACAAAAAAACTTAGTGCAGTGATGTCTTGAAAAGGGCAAAGCAGTTTCAAGCTGGCCTGCCTCCTCTATTATACGGATATACTCTGAATTAAAGTATCTCTCTTCAAAAGTTTCTGGCATGAGGTGGTAACAGCTCCACAGCATTCTGAAGGATAACCATGACACTGGGGTTATCTGTGAGGTTACCAGTTATTATGGCACTGCCATAATTGATACACATGGACCATTCAATGCCACTATCATAGCATTCTTCATAACAACATAAGATGAGAAAGCAATGTTCATTACAAGACCCCTTATTTTATGTTCCTGTAACTTTTACAGAAACAATTTTTCCATAGTGAAAACCAGAATAAAGTTTGCTGAATTCTTTTCATGTAAAAAGAAACAAAAGAAGTAAAAGAGGTAAAAGAAGTACATCTTGAATAAATCCACTATTTTAATTTGGATGCATCACTGGCGTCACAGCAAAAAAAGCTTATCCTTTCTGATCCCAATTGAAAAATCCTAGCCTCTAAGCTTGGAAGTTAGCCATCTCAACTGCAAAAAACAAGTAAGGATCTCAGGCAACTTTAAGAAATAACTTGGAAGAAAATCATTTAAAAGTTAAGCAAAAGGTAATAGACCAAGTTTTCACGTGGTGTGTAGCAGGCTGGTGGCAGTGATGAAAAGCTGGTTTACATCTGCAGCAGATCTGGTCATCTCACTTTATAATACCGCAGTGGGCATGCAGTATAATGTTTCAGACAAACATTTCAGTGCTATCACAGAAACAGAGAGTTGTAGGGTTCATGTCAGGTAGTCTTTGCCAGAAAAGCACTCTTTTGTACCTCCACAAATACAGCCCAGGAGACTGAGAGCTGGAATGCACCAATCACCAGTACTGCGGTAACTCACAAAGGTGGGGAATCCTTCATAAAGCTGGACTGTAGATGAATTGAGAATTTGAAGAGGGACTTTCAGTCACAATTTACCTGGAAAATTGAAATGACTGTTCTCATAAATTCACCTAATTCAGCAGGTCAATGTCTATGTGAACTATTTTTATTTTGTATTGAATTTAATTTATGCATACTTAAATAACATGTGTTCTATGTTCTCTCCCTTGGTGTAGTTGAAGGAGGTAGCCAGAGATAATGGGGACAACAGCAAAGAGAAAAAGCAATCTCCATATTTTCAGCTCTGTGGATTTAATTACATCTCTAACATTAACATATTTGGTATTAAGATGTCACTAATCCTTAACCACTGTTTTGAAGCCCTTTACCAGTATCATAGATGAAGAAATCAAGTTTTTTAATTAACCATTATTTTAGCATAGTAACACCCCGATACTGTAACAGGCACAGTGCAGACAGAACAAAGCACCCTGTTTCTTTTCCAAGATCAGAGAATCACAGAACCACAGAACAGTTAGGGTTGGAAAGGACCTTAAGATCATCTAGCTCCAAAGCCCCTACCATGGGAAGGGACTCTATACACTAAACCATGTCGCCCAAGGCTCTGTCCAACCTGGCCTTGAAAACCGCCAGGGTTGGCCCATTCACAGCTTCATTGGGCAACCCATTCCAGTGCCTCACCACCCTCACTGTGAAGAACTTATTCCTTATATCTAATCTAAACTTCCCCTGTTTAAATTTAAACCCATTACCCCTTGTCCTACCACTACAGTCCCTAACAAAGAGTCCCTCCCCAACACCTTTATAGGCCCCCTTCAGATACTGGAAGGCTGCTAGGAGGGCTCCACACACCCTTCTCTTCTCCAGGCTGAACAGCCCCAACTTCCTCAGCCTGTCTTCATAAGGGAAGTGCTCCAGCCCCCTGATCATCCTCGTGGCCCTCCTCTGGACTTGCTCCAACAGCTCCATGTCCTTTTTATGTTGAGGACACCAGAATGATCCTCACATATAAGCAAAAGGCAAGGCTGGGGAAGACATTGTAGAGCACAAGGAGAGAGCGGACATTACTGGTCAGGACCATTCAGTACAACAGAACTCAGCAGCAGACTAATGTGTCAATAGGCAAAAGAGATTCTAAGGAGCTAGTGAAGTGTTGGGACAGCTGTGTACCGTGAGCTCCTCCAGCTTTGTGCTCACTCAAAAGTCTAGGAAACAAAGGCTAGGAGGCAACTTTTGATGCCAGATAGAACATTGCCTAAGTCATTGTACCTAGTGAGAGAGCATCCCAGGATACCAAAGCAAAGTTACCGTCTTTACATGCATAACAAGTAAATACAAAACCTAAGCTGGCACACCTCTTTGCATTGACCTCACATGTGAAAACAAGAGCCTGTTTTGTCCTCACCTGACTCTTACATCTCACTACCTTGTACAGAAAACAGATGTTTTCCTAACAGAAATGCTATACATATACATATGGTTATAGAAGGGACTACAGTTCAGGGCTTAAATGATACTGAAAACTCACAAAGCCATTAAAGCTTTGGCTAAGTTTGTCCTACAAAAAAGCAATTTCCACATTTGGTGTGCAATGTACGACATGGGATTTTGTAACAATATGGAATGGAGCAAACAGCGTGGTCTCAAATCAGTCAAAGTCTAAATAAATTCGTGACATTATCCTGTGAATTTTTTTTGTGAAGTTTGTGATTTTTTCCTACCCATGATTTTTTTCTCAAGGCTGCATCTTATTTGTTGTAATAGATACTTAGTTACATGGACCCACTAAATGTGTGCATGTCAAATTTTGTTTTACAACTATTACCAGTATTAAAATTCATTTCAAAGGTCCTTTTTCTAATTTTGTATAAAATTATGTTCAATAGATTTTTCCAGTTACAGCAAGAATGGGTTATGAGTTTGCTAACCAGAACCTGCAATGATAAAGTACTATCCTGAATAAAAGGAATAATGGCCTTGAACAGAAGCAGCCAAATATTCTTTGAGTATTCTGCCCTTGCAAGGAAAAATGATTATGCCATGTACCTCTAAGACATCAGAATTTGACAACAAGTAACATCAGGTCACTCTAAGAATAAGATTGAAAGTGGTGCTTTGTTCTAGTGTTTTCAAAAAGAAAAATTGTCATTTAACACACAATACTCTTTTCAAGTCACAAAGCACATTGTATTCCTGTAGGATTAGATGATTCGGTAAGAGAGATGTGTGAAGTCATTCTGAGGGTATCTATTGTGCCATCAGAAGAAATCACAGAGGGCTTTGTAGAGAAATTCAGGTTTCTTGTAAACTGACCAGTTCAGCTACTAAGAGCACTCAGTCCTGCAGAAAAAAAGTCTAACTTAACCTGGTTTTGGCCAGGTTTTGCAGTCAGTGGTAAAATCAATGCTGCTGCGGTGAGACTGAGAATGCCCGAGTTCGGTGTCTCACAACATAGTCAGTGATTTGACTTTGGGTGCTCTTTCTTGGTCTTTCCCTGCTTTTCTCTACTGAATTACTTGAGAACAGAGCTCTTGAATAGGTTAGTTAATTTACAAAATAGTGCACAGATTTCTACAGTTGCAGAGAATTCATTCAAATCAATATGACAGTGATGGATCTTCATTCTGTTTCACCAATTTGCATGTGTACACTTAGGAATTAATTCAAGGTAACTGAATGGATTTGTATAATTTCATTTTTAAATGAGACCCAATTCCCCATCCTAGTGATTTCCTTATCTGTTGTTCCTGTTGGACTCCACTACCATGGCTCTTCAGCTGTCTGTGCTATTACCTTCTTATTCAATTAAATAAACACTAATCAGTTTATTTAATAAACTACATTATAGTGCCTGTACTAAGCTGGTGACAAACACAGGTATTTAAGATGCACAATGTGTTGTGTTAAAGTAAGCATCAGACTGCCTATCATCTGGAGATGGGCAGGTGCCTGACTAATCAGTGTAGGTTTCTATGTGTTTCTTTTGGAAAAAATGCTTCAAGGATCAGTTATTCCATCATTCACATTCAAATCTAGGAAATGAAAAAGACAGATATTCCATATTAAAAATAAATTTTAAAAAATCACTTTACATACAGCTGATCTGTGAACATCCTAATTGGTTTTTACAGAATCTGGGATCAGTCTTTACAGAAGAAACTGACAAAATTCATCAGGAAATTAAGAAAAAAAGCATCAGGAAATTAAACAATTCCAAACGTGTTTTTTTAAATATGCATTGGTTTTCCCTAACTAATCCATCTGATTAGATATAAAGGATTTGTAAAGGTAGGATTACATGGTATTAATGTTGATGCTGTTATCTAACATTCTATCAGCAACATTTTGTCACTTTTGGGCTTCCCAGCCTAGCATATGATGTTTCTGATTTTCCCCCACTTATCAGTCCTTTTGTGGGCAGTCTGCGGACAAAGAGCAGTTTGTGGGCAAAAAGATGACAAGCTGAACCCCAAAGAAAGAGAGAAGAGGCAAGAATCACCAGCTCTAACTACAAATTGCACCAACCACAAAACCTGTTTTCTATCTTGTATTTAATACTCGACATACCACTCATTTCTCAGTGAATGGAGCAAGTAATTTTCAAAAGCAAGTAAGATCATCCCTTTATTCTAAAGATTACTATCTGGTCTATGTAAATCAGTGTGTCCTGGGTTCAGCTACAGCAGT
>NW_009934812.1:0-1561 GCF_000696875.1 Nestor notabilis
CCATGATTTTTCAAATATGACGGACAGTGGCAGAGCAAAATCACAGTGGTGTGCAGCCTCCTGCAGCTCCATCTGGTTTATCTGAACAGAGCTCATTCAATTAGCTCAGCAAGACTCTAATCAGCAAAAAAGATCTTAGCTTAACCACTGCTTGCATCACCACTGCAGAAGGGTATAGATCCCAGACTGAGCTGTCCTCTCATCTGGCCATGTTAACACATAGCTATGTGTCGGTCTTTCTGATCTAAATGCTAACACACCTAGATTCAAGCGTGTCAAGTACCAGACTAGTTGTGCCTGAAAAGCCCTCTAAGCTTTAGCCAGACACTGGCTTCTGGATACCTGCCCAGAACTTCTGTTCTAAGGGTTTACTTAAGCCCGCATAGCCTCTGCAGGAGCTCTGTGCTATGCTGTGATCCCTTACCAACTATGATACGAGGCAGAGCTGCAGCAGCAGTGAGACCTTCAAGACTTCCTTTACATGTTGCAGGAACACAGCATTAGGAACAGAATACTTGGCACACTGTCACAAGTGCAGCATTTCTCATAGCAAGAGAAATCAAAATTGGGATTTTATGATCAAAGCTGTGTGTGTGTGCCACAGATTTTTTATTTTGTGTTTTGCATTAGAAACAATGAGAGCATTTTTGCATTTTCATTAGTAACATTCTTCATCAAAATCAGTTTACCCAGAAAGCTCAGCTGGACAGTTTTGTTTTGTGATTTTTTTTTTTTAAATTATTATGATTTATTTATTTATTTATATTTCTTTATTTTTCTCTTAATCCCTCTAAATTCACTGCAAAATACACCAGTTCTCCAGAAAACAATTGTTCAGACAGGTCACAACATCCAGTGCTCTTTCTCCCAACAGTTTCAGCAACCCTAGAGCACATTTGCCAGGTTTGGAGGCATTTGCCATTTGCTGACTAGTGGCAATGGCATCAGGCCCCAGAGCTTCTCACTGACATTGACTTCTTTCTCCTTTATTTTCCCTGCTTCATTTACTTCAAATGCCCTGAAACAACTACAATGTAAATGTTAATGAATGATAGGCTCATTAAATGGACCAAGGTTCACCTTCAAGTTTTAGCTGATCTTTCTCAGCCTTGTGAAGAATGCACTGACAAAATGCTTGGAAAGACAGAGCTTTGATTTCAGAGAGCAGTGGTGGGAGGCTGATTATTATTTTGTGAAGGTCTCAGGGCATAAGTTTTGGAGGCAAAAATAGTTTTGAATGAAAATCAAGACCAAAATATGTCCCCCAGATTTTGTCAGGATGCCAAGAACTGCTCATCCTAAACTAAGGATCTAACCTCACATGTTGAAATATTAGGCTAGGCAAGGTAATATTAAAACACTTCATGTGTACTAGCGCTTAAGGTGCTACTGCAAAAGGTGCAGCTGAACTTACAGAGCTGATGATCCTCTGTAGTGCACTTTAAAACTAAAGACATGCAGTGGCACCGTCGTTAAGTATCACAGTGTAAATACACAGATGTATGTTCAAACACTGCTCTGAGGTGAGTGTCTCCAGAGAGGACGCCTTCAACCCCGGAGC
>NW_009934813.1:0-31975 GCF_000696875.1 Nestor notabilis
TTGCACTTGGATTGGTTAAGTTTTGTGGCTTGTTTTTTTCTCTGTCTGCAGCTGTCTGAAGTGTACCAAATAAAGTATTCTGCACAAACCAGGTTTATCCATGTTGTTGTTGATGATGCATATACAGTTTGGGTTGCAGACAAGAGTCATTCAACTGCCATTTGCAACAAAGTCTTTTTGTGAAATTTGTTAACAATTTGAGAATAAAATCAATGTGTCGAACTGTGAAGGTGCAAACAGCAATCAGGTTACTCAGTGCCTTTTAGTACAAGTATATGATTTATTCTATCTGTCATAGTACCAAAGCAATTGATGATTAGTGGAAAAAGGAGGAAGTTAGAGTTTCTGTACATAGAAATTCAGATTAGATCAAAGCCTTCTGGTATAGCTATACCAGATTGGCAATATGATATGATTTATAAACTGTTAATTAAATTTCCCTTCTCTGTGTCAGATTGAAATATTAGTATTAATATCTTGATTTACATTTATAGCAGATAGCCAAGCCATAACTTATCTGATGACTGTACATGGCATACTGATGAAAATCTAGACTCAAACAACACTTTGTAAATATGACAGTGAAAGACAATCACAAGGAGAACAAATTCCTAACTAAAATTGAGCATAAAATTGAAAAATAGTGCTTGTATTTTCGTAATCATGTAATGAAAATAGTTTTATAAATGTATTGAGTGCACCCCCTGCAAGTTTGCCAATGACACTAAGCTGTGTGGTGGAGTTGACACACTGGAGGGAAGTCTTGCTGACAGTTAATATGCAGAAGAATGTTATAGAAAAGTTTTATTTTTGTCTCTCTGTAAATGCACACTAAATCTTGATTTTTCTATTCACTTGAGTAATTAAATACTAATCTTGATAAAAGTTCAGATAGCTAAGGTGATTTTCTATTGCTGTAGCATTCTGTGTTTGCACAGCACCTCTCCTCTAAAAGGGTGACTACAAGTGATAGTTAAGTATTGTTTATATTTCTGTCTTGTCTTCTCTTTACCTTTCAGCCACAGTATCTTGGTCTCTATTTCTTGTTGTCTACTATTTCACATCCTATTCAGCATCATGGGAGGCCTAACGCTGATGTCATTGCAATTATACTATTTATCAACAGAGGATAATAGTGAAAATGGAAAGGATTATTAATAAATGTCAAAAAAGGGGACAGGTAAATTTAGAAAGCATTCTACATTTCCACTATTACTGCCATTATATTTCTATGAAGGAAATTGAAAATACTATACTTCACAATATTCATTGGTTGCAGTGCTATTGCAATTTCTTAGGACATGCTATTACCCCACAGTAATCAGATTATTAGTTTTGCAAAAAGGATACAGGACAGAACTGAGTGTTCTTGCCTATGTTATGAAACTTTTACATCTGTGCAACATTGCTATCCATCACATCAGTTCCACTTGATTCTGTGTGCTTTTGAGTGGATTTTTTTTGCCTGAGTTGAATCTCTTGCTCTCTGCCCGAAACAGAGAGACAACAGACTTAATTCAGTTGTCTGAACATAAGTATTCATGTTCATTTGAGATAGCCTAGAGAAGCCTCCAGCTGCTGCTACAGGAGGTTGCAAGTCTTGCCAAGTCATGTGTTGTATTGGTCATGCAGATGTTTGGACAGAGTAGGACATCCCAAATGATGCCAGACATCCTGTGTTTAGTCATCTGACTGAAACCACACATATACACATATTCAGAATATAAATCATCCCAATGTTTGAGCCATATAACTCACAACTATGAAACACATTGAGACAATGTACCCTTTCTCTGAATTCTGTAGAAGGAGTCTAGGGACTTCAGTTCACTTCTGTGCCTTTGCTTGCCACTAAATATGTGTTCATCATAACAGACAAAAATGTAAAAAAATATTGCAACAGTAATATTTCATAATACAGAAAACTGAAAACTGAACCCAAACCAGAAGTCTCCCTACTGCCCACTTTCCTTAAAAGTGTAGTAGAGATTAAGGCCATCTTGCCATTGTAAGACTTGAATTTTTAACTAGGAAAAAGCTGTTGGAGAAAAATTAGGAACCATGATGGCTCATCACCTATGGGATAGTCTTTAAAAAGATGGCAGGAATGCTTCTTGTGTTGCTATGACTATTACCAGATATGCTAACTGGTAATACTAGAAGATAATTCACTTTGGGGAAGTCTACTGGATAATTTTGCAAATATATTAATAATATATACAAAAAGATATTTTGCTTGAGAGACTGTGGCACTAAAGTCCCAGAAAATAAATATTACTGAAAGCTTTCATCCTTCTTGAAATCACCTAAACTCCTTTGATGTGTTCATTTCTTGTGGAACAGAACATAATATTCAAAGTCCTGAAACCTGTTTCATTATGAGGCCGTTATTGACCATAAGGTATCTACGAATGGCTAATAGATATGACACAGGACTTGTGGAAGGCACATGCCTTTCATTCCAGAGTTGCAGCCACAGACCTTACAGGATAACCTAGCCATCTGAAATGGTACTAGATAACTGTATAAGCAACTGAATTCCACTTACAGTGTTCACCCAATTAATGTAGAGATACTTTTTCTCCCCTTTTCTTACTATAGCAACTCAAAAGTTAGAAAATTAACTAGAGTTTAATTTCTACCTCTGGTTTAGAACTTTTTTTAAAATTCACAATTATGTGTTTGTCGCTGAGATACAACATCCTCTTTCCTGACTGATCTGTTCAGGTTTGTATAAACATGCTTTAATAGTCTTTGGAGCATGGATTAGAAAGCTGATGTCTGACTTTTGTGGGACTGTCCTAACCTCCAACCTCCAGAGCCAGTCTGATGCCCCATCTCAGACTGTGGCAAGCTTTCCCAGCAGCTCCAGAGCAAGGCAAGGCTTCAGTACAGTCATTGCAGGCAAATGATATAAGAACTCATCTTTTAGGTAGTAAGAGAAGAACCCTAATACTCTTTGCTGGTTTGAGAAGGATGAGTCTATCTATAAATATGAAATCCTACAAATCCTGTTTGACACTACTAAAGAAAGTTTGCTTCAGTACAAAACACATTTTTAAAACAGCACACACACTCATAGAAGTACTGCAACTTTTCAAGACATTTTACCCCTTAAGCATCTTCGCACAGGTATTTGCTATGGTCTTTGTATGGAAAATCAAACACACAGCAATAGGTCTGAATAGGACATGCAAATTCTGTAGGAATACCTGTTATTTCTTTATTATATCTAGATTCCTGAACTTTTCTATAGGAGAATAATTTTAAAATCCATTACCTTAAATTTTATAATATATTATTATATACTTATAATAAGGAAAATTCATGAAGAAAATGTAAAAGCTTTTTGAAAACTCATCATTATGCTGAATCCAAAGCAATTACTCAAACAGCTAATAGTCTATTGCTTATTGGTACAACATGTATTTTTCAAGCATCTGGATGTGGGTGTTAAATCCCTAACAGCTGTTAGTGACTCCCTGCTGTATCCCTGATTTTTGTTATTGTAATCCATGTATTGCTTGACTATTAGAAACATTTTAATACATAGAATTACCAAGCAACTGCTAAAGACAGCTTTATTATATGCATATTTCTTGCATGCTTCATGAGACTGCTCTGTAAATAGAATTATCAAAGCATGAGAATGGAAGAGTAAGTTGGAGAAAGAAATCAGCTAAAGGACACAGCAATTTTAGAAGACATTCTATGAACTTCACTCTAATAAACCTCAAAGGCTCAAATTGTATAGAGGCTGCTAACCACCTTCAGCTCCAGGCTTCACACTTTGCTGTGTCAGGTTGGCTGCAAGCTTCTTACCACAAGATTTTCAAGGACTTAAGTTCTTCTGTCTTGGCCCTAAAATTATACTTGGGTAAAGCATGTTCTTAGACATACAACCTTAAGCACAAACCTAATGACCCCAATATAAAAAGCAGCTTAAAATGACACAATTTGTATGTGTTGGTAGTACTCTTCATAAAATGAGGTGTGAATATTTGTCATTTCACTTAGTCTTGGTTTTGATCCTTTAGATGCATATTTTTAGGCCTTTTCTCCAATAACAAGAGAGCTCAGAGATAACATTTTTATAAAAGCCACATAATTCCTGTAATCACATGATTTCTCAAAGGTCCAGGGCTTGGAGGGCAGCAACTACATTTATATTTGATATACATATACTGGTCACATACTTCAATAATGGTGATATTCTAAGAAACTGTCATGCCACAGTGTTTATAGAAAACTGCAATTTGTCTACCTAATTTATCTAATGCTGGAACTGTAGCAAAAATACAGTTTAATAAGAGATGTGAGGAGAAGATGGCAAATAATATTCCCTCTGGAAGACAAAAGTGTTTCTGAGAATGCTGATACCAAACGGTATAAAATAGTGAATGTATGAGACTTGAAACCTTGCTCGTTGAAAGGATTGCGGTTTTAAGGCTAAGTACTTTTTAAGAAAACATGATTTTGTTCAGTCTAAAGAATACAGACTGTTTTTCTTTATTTCTGTACTTCTAACTCCATGTGTGCTATAGAATTGAATTGTGTAATTCTTTTTTCCTTAGAAATAACACCCACAGGAGGATCTGCAGGAGTTAGCACATCTCCTGCAGAGCTTGTTTTCAGGCAAAATTAATACACTTTTCTGGATAGGAGCTGACATGGAATAAAGCCATGTATCTTTTCCCTGTAACCTTGAGAACTCCAGCTTCCAGGAACACAGCTTACTGCTATGATAACAGGTCTGTTACCCACATGCAGTTGTCTTGGGCTTAGCTAAGTGGTTACGCTGCTAGCCTTGGAAGCAACATAAATGCATTTACATGCTACCATGCTTGGAGTCATAATTAATAGCCCAAGTAGAGAAAGTACCAGTGTCCAATCTGCAAGTCAGAGAAACTCTTTCTGGATAAATGAGAGTTGTCATTTATAAATGCTACCGTATGCTTTCATGTAGTTAATTATATGAGATGCATGCATGCTGAAAAGCTATAGCATCCATATTTTCCATTAAAAGGATGCTCACCTTAGAGTTAAAGAAAGTGAAAAGCTCTACAGGATAGCTTGGAAAAATAGCTGTATAGTATTAGCAGGATAAATATGATGTTTTTTCCAAAGTATAGTTCAGGATTGAATCAATTTCTCATTATCTGGATCATGAATTCACATCAAAAACTGTGGCAACCCTTTCTTGAGCAACTCAGATCTGAGAGCTGCACTAGTGGTTGCCATAAATTGCCACCAAAGAGAAGGAGGTCTGATGAAAAGAAAGGATGACTATCTCATCTAAAAACATTGTGGGAATCAGCAACAGCTGAGCATGAGACTACAGCCTTGTTTCATATGACATAAAGAACTTAATAGATGAGGAGGACTCACACTAGGCACTTTCAATTTCTAAGTGGTTTATCACAATACACAAAGCCTAGGTTTATGTTGCAAGGAAGCAAAGATTTGCTTATAGGGGTGGTTTGTTTGATCCATTAGTAACTGGCCACACAATTTCAGGCATTAACATCCTGCCTTTCTACTGCCAAGCAGCTGTAAAATTCTACTTGCATCTCTGGGTTATAAAGCATTAACCCTTCAGGAATTATCTGAAAGATTCATCTTTGTTAATAAAAAGGTACACTGGTTTTTGAAGAGAGGGCAGCAGAAGTCAGCACTAGAAGGACACAAAGCATGCTCTTGTATGCTGTTGCATGCTGTTGCAGTCAGCTTCTCTAGAATTACACTCACCAGCCTTTCCCCATCCCCCTGAGGAATTATGCAGGATAATAAAGATGCTCTGGACTTCATTTATTAAGACTGTTCCAGTTTAGCTGGAGAAGGAACGTAGCACTGTGGATAGAATATGCTTCTAATAAACTGGTTTCTGTGCAATATCTAGAAAAAGAAACCAGCTTTGTGTTTTCTTTTCCATACAATATTAACACCCTGCCAACTATAAATATGCAAATTCAACCTCCTGTCAGATTCCATTTGTATTTCTATTTAATGCTTTCTTCCCCTTCTTTCAGCACACTGTTTAATACTCTGTTTTTTACTGGCTGCTTGGGGGCTTGTCTACACGAGAAATTAATTCAGCAGCTCCTGAATATTTCTGTTTTGAAATCACGGAATCATAGAATGGGTTGGGTTGGAAGTGACCTTAAAGATCATTCAGTTCTAACCTCCTTGCCACAGGCAGGGACACCTTCCACTATAACAATAAAAGACTTATTCACATTTAGGTTTATTTGATTTCTGGACTAATTTGAATAAAATATTCTAATGAGGGTTTCTAAATACATTGGTATTCAGGAATAACAACTGCAGATTAGATTAATTCTCTACCTTAATCCAAGGAAACTTTTTAGCTTTACTTTTAAAGTCTATTGCTATTTAGGCTCATCCTAATGAAATGAGACTATGCTTGATGCTGAAACTATAATTAAATGAAGAATAGACCAGACCAGACCAGACCAGACTAGACTAGACTGGAATGGAATGGAATTAATTTTGTTCCATCTATTCATTGCACCTCTGGTCACTTTGAGCCACTAACGTAAGTGGCTCAAATGATCCCTACATCATTCCATTGAATAGGGATGGAGTCTGGAGGGTTAAGTTGGGAGAATGAGGCATGTCCTGGGAGGGATGCTGAGCACTGGGACCCATTTTCCACATTGCATCACTGGTCATTTCCCTGCCTCTTTCTTGAAATCTCCAACAACATCTATCCAAGACAAATCCTAGGATAAGCTAGGTGGTAGTTTACTCCTTAGGAGGCAATATCATTAACTCTACCTCAAGTTCGGTTCTCTCTGCCCCTCAGATCAAATATGAAAACATAGCCTAGTCTTTGCTATGTGGTTGTGTGCAGCCTCTCATAGAGAGAGCTAGGTTAGGTTTCTGTTAAATAAATGAGTTTAATTTACTTTTTTGTTCTTACTCCTTCACTATCATTCCCCTAAAACAAAAATAAAAAATATTATTATCCACTCCTACCAGTGAAACTTTTCTTAGAACTGCCTTTAAGAGACATTTAAGAGCAAATTACCTCAGTGCAATATTATCTAGATTGTTGATGTCATTCCTGAAAATCTTAACATTTCTTCTTGTTTGAAAAGTACTCGTGTATATGTATACGTATATTACAACCAAGAAAAGCTACTGCTTAGCAAATAAAAGCATGTGTTCAATGACAAACCTGTCAAAATCCCAGTTTTCTACAGGGTCTTAATGATGGCACATTTTTCTACCAGGTTTTATATGCCAACAGGGCATTTGCTGAAAGTAGACAGATTTTGGGGGTTTAACAGGTTAATTTACCTTATGACATTGTATGATTTCTTTGTAACACAGCAATGTATCTACTGTACCTGGCACTTAGGTCCTAGGCAACACTAAAGCAAGGAGCTGTCACAAGGATTCTGCACTTGCTCTTAGCCCTATACAAGGCAGGAGGAGCAATATAGTTGTCTCTAACTTCAAAAGATTTTTATTTAGCAAAAGAAAGAAAAAGAAATTGCTTTTTAAATCTACACTTTATCACTTTATATCCTGTTTCTGCTATTTACATGTCAATCTTTGAGTTAGGATGCAGACCAGAATAAAGAGTTCTTACATTTTAAATGTAGTGAGAACTGAGATTAAGCTGATTTCTGAAGGGAAAGAATTCAGTAGCTGTTCTTTTGTTATCAGTAACTTCAGACATCTGCCTCTGATCTTTCCCTGGGCCTGAGATTATAACAGTTATTTTCTGCATTAATGGAGGAGAAAAGAAAAAGAGGAGCTATTGTCAACACAGCAGTACCTTTAAAAGGTCAAAATGAAACATGAAGTTAGATCCTCCATGGAAGAGCAGAGCAGTGAACTAAAAAGGGAATGACCATCCCTGAGGAAGTATCTTGGTGTTTCTGCACAGGAGAAACAGCAAGTCGTTTTCACTGTGTTTACCAGCAAGGACACATCCAACATGGTGTCTTTAGAGACGGTCTGTCCCCTCTACATGGACTCCATAAGCACTGCATTGTCCCCTTGGCATGGAGAAGTGGTAGGTCCAGCCTTCTAAATATCTATTAGGCACTTTCCAAGTCATTGTCGGATCCCACTGACAACAGACCCCAAGGCTCTTTTTTTGTCTTGTACAAAGACAAAACAAATATCTGAGATTTATCTGGCTTTCCCTTATAATACCTAACCTGACTGGGAATCAAGTAACTTGAAAATATGAACAATATTTGACTTATTTTAGTTTTATTTTTAATCAATATCCCAAGGAATATTCTAAGGATTTTTGTTAATAGTGACTTCAAGCATTAAAATAGTTAATGTAATATAGTGAATAGCCTGTACTAGGACTATTCTCTAAACAATGTGCAGAGATTCTCTTCAAAAATCTGGTGCTTTTCCACAGCAATTAACTGTCATTTCTACTCACATTATAATAGAGTCTGGTTTATAGGAATCTCAAAGCAGTCTGAATCCCACAGGATGCCATTAAGGAGCTTGCAGAAGACCTGTCAACAGCTCATCAACACCTCACCTATTCGCCACCTAAAACTCATTATGATCGTTTACCAACGACATCCCAGTATTAGCTGCAGGGTGATCACAAAAAAGACACCAAAATAGCTATTAGAGACAAGAAAATGTAAACACACACACAAAAAAAAAAAAAAAAAAAAAAAAAAAAAGATGCTTTTCCCCCTTCCTTTTTTTTTTTTTTTTTTCACTTTTTTACCAATGTTTTTGTTAGTGCTGAGCACCATCTGCTGGATGGTGCTAGCTCACACTCATACCCGTCCCCAGGGAGAAGAACAGATTATTCACACATACAGAGCTGAGCGAGGCAGGTCTTGCCTCCCACGTACCCACATACAAAGACAACACGTGGTTTATATAAGTATTCTCCCAATCCTCATAAAATGTAGGCGACTGATGTATGTTTTATCATTTATTCCTAAACACTGGAGAAATGTTCAGTATGTCAACAGATTGTGTACTGCGGTTGAAGTGCTAAAATAAATTAGTGGTCAGTGTTACAGCTGCGTGCTTGTGTATATCGGACACTAATCTGCTCTTACCACCAAGCAAGCACTGTCCAGAATATGCCTGTGAAAGGGAAAGCTCTAGTCCTAATTATCAGTGCTCGTGTTTACTTGCTGTTAGAAGATACAGATGTAAAAAGAGGGTTTTAACCTTCCACATTTGCTTTAGGCTTATTACCCTGCCTTGTAATGTAGCAGCCATACTCTGGCATATTTGCTTTTTAGGAAATCCCAACCAAATTTCTCCAAAAGGTCTGTTTTCACTGCATCCAATACTTCACCATTAGAGACTATTAGACATGTATGAGGAAAACACAATTTCATCTTCTAATCCCCAAGACGCCTACTTTAGATGTTTTACCAATTACATGCATGCAAACTGCCATATTAAAGTGCCAACACTGGTCTCTATTAGCTGTTTGGTTGCTTGTTTGTTTTTTACATTCATTTTGTGAAGATCAGTTTTATGACAGGTGTTTCATACAAATCATTGGGAAAAAATGGCAATATATTTTTACTATCTGTGCTGTCACTAATGTACAATTATTATCCATGTGGAGCTGAGTAAAGTTATGAAGAGAACTATACAAATTATTTTTAATACAAAAGTAGCCTTGACTGAGCTACACCTTGAAGAGGAAATATGATAAAGAAGGAAGCCTCTCTTCCAAATTGCACGTTGGTTTTTTTGTCACAAACTCCCAGATTTCTACCTGCAAATTGAAGCAAAATGCAGATGTTGCTGAGGGCAAAGACAAGACTAAGTTGTGCAGAGGGAGGAAGCAAAAGAGTCTAGAACCACATTTCTATCCACATGCCCCAAAATCCAAGCCATTTACTCCATGAAAGACACATGTCTAACAAATCACCTCATGAAAATTTCCAGGTTTTATTTTTCCTTTGGTAGCATGGGATACAAAGATCAAACAGAATGTACAATGCTTACAATAAATAAATTGCTTCCACTCTTGTTTTTTGGGTTTTTTTTAAGGATTTTAGAAACAAAGAAGTAGATTGTTGGGGGACAGAACAAAAAAAATGGAAAATAATTTTATGCTATTGATACTCAAAAAATGAAATCAACAGCACAAGCATTATTATTGTTTTCCAGATTGCACAGTGCCATTACCACTGTGTTTCCATGGAAGTGGAAACAAAAATATGAAGATTTATGGAAAGATGGAAGGAGCTAATGCTTTCACTGCCCGAAAAAAATGTTCTTCTAACTCATGTTAATGTTAAAACACATTTATTGAGATAGAATTAGGGAGTCACGGCATAATTTAACTTTAAATTTAAATTTAGATGGATCTCATATGGTCCAACTCCTCACTCAAAGTAGAGCCAATTACAAAGCTAAATCCAACTTTGAAACTATGAGGTTGCTTGGGGCTTTACCAAGTCAAATTTTGTATCCAAGGATGGAGATCTCACAGCCTTTCTGGGCAACCTGTTTCAGTGTTTCATCACCTTTGTTACAATAATTGGTTTTGTCCTACTACTTAATTGGACTTTTAGGTGTCTGCAACTTGTGCCCATTTCCCCAGCATTGGAGGCTGTACATTTCCAAGTGGAATCTGGCTCCATTTTCTCTATAACCCACTAAATAGTTGAAAAAGCAATTTGCTTGCTCTTCTACAGGCTGCACAAACCCATCTCCCTACAACTATCTTCATGTCATATGTGCCAGCTCCCTTGCCATGTTGATGGCCCTCTGCTATACTCAATTCAATTAATTTCTCTCTTATTTGTACTGGGAACACAAAATTGAACACAGTACTTTTTAGATCATAGAATCATAAGATGGTTTCGGTTGGAAAAGACCTTAAAGATCATCTAGTTCCAATGCCCCCACCATGGGCAGGGACACCTTCTACTAGACCAGGTTACTCAAAGCTTCATCCAGTCTAGCCTTGAACACTGTCAGGGATGGGGCATCCACAGCTTCTCAGGGCAACCTGTTCCAGTGCCTCACCACCCTCACAGTAAAAGATTTCTTCCTAATATCTCATATAAATCTACCATCTTTTAGTTTAAAGCCATTATTATTAAAGATGCAGTTTTGTAAGTGCTACACTGAATAGACAGCAGTAATCACGTCCCTGTTCCTGATGGCTGTGGTCTTACTAATATAGTCCAGTATGGTCTCAGGCTTCACTGCAATACAAACAAATCAGTTGCATATAAACTGAGTACTGGTGGGTACTTTGCTGCTATAATATAATTGTAATGTTTCTGTGCTGGATTGTAACTGAATTTCCAGTTAAAAACTGTAGTTAACTGCAGTAACTATTTAATTCATAATCATATCAGATAAACCATGTTATTTATTCTTAAGATAATACCTTAATGAAATTCTATAAGCTGGAGAATCCCTCTTATGAGCTGTACAGCAAAATATCATGTGGGCAGACACACAGCAAACGTAACTGCAGTAGAAGCACATACCACTTTGCACTTCTGTAGTTAGTTTTATCCAGCGTTAATGAAGCTTTGTAGAACTCCTACAGAGCAGGTAATTATTACTTCCATTTTGCAGAGGGGAGGAATTGAAGCATAAATAAGCAACAGAATTAATTTTAAAGTCTGCAGTGATGGCCTAAATGACCTCTTACTGATTGGGAGTTTAGGAATGATTTAATTAGAGGAGAACTAGGTCAAGGCCAAGTGCTTTTGAAAGTCTCACTCTACCTTTTCTAACTTAAGGTCAAGAAGAGAACAGAAGCCAAGAGACGGCCTTCCTTCTAATCCTGCAAATTATTTTGAGCACATATTATGCTTATAAACAGTGAATCAGATTCCTTCTCCCCAGGTGCTAACATACCCATTAGGAGCAACCCAGAGTGAAAAGGGGGAAAATTAGTTAATTCTGAAGTTTGGGGATGAGAGGGAAAATAGCCAGCTAGATAGATGGATATAGTAGTAGATATTATTGTTGAAACTATTTCAGTAATTTAGATATTCAGTGCTTTGTCTACAGTACGTCAGTGTCCAGGACATTCTTTATCCATTTCAAAGACATAATTTTCCATTAACCCCATTTTTATCAGTGTAACTTGTTAAGTTATCCTTCTAATCACGTATTTTCATAGCATGATTAGGCAGTTTACTTAATTTCAAATCCTGAAATATCTTTTAGAAGAGGCAAGGTTTTTTTTCTTTTTATTTAACAGTATGAAAATTTTTGTCAGAAGTGAAATGAAAGGTCTCAAAAATGTTCCTGGGTGAATGGGGAAATTTATTTAGTTGTTTTCTTGGACAACATTTCAAGAATAATCTTGAAGACCTTAAAATTAGGGGTGCTTATTGTATCATAACAAAAATTAACACTCTTGAAAATGTTGACTATGAAGTAATGTAACTGAAAAATCAGGGAATAGCTATACGACTGGTGAGTGCCACAAGATGGCACTATTTTATGCCACCTGATTTATTCTCTGTGTCTTAAAAAATAAATAGATTAACAGAGATTATAAAAACAGTAAAGGATGAATACACAGGCTTATAAAAACAAAAATAATAGTAATAAATGACAGGAAATATTAAAAGTTAGATAAATAACAGATTCAGTAGAAGCAGAGTAGAACTCATTCAGCGATGACCTATCTGCAGTGATGTTATCACGAGACAGGGTCTGGAAGTAAAGCATCTGGTCTGATTCAGAATAAGCAAGAACTCATTAGTGCAATTACTGGTATTTAAACTTTCATTGCAAGTCTTTAGGTTTAGGAAATAATACTTAATTGTCCACACAGCATTTCTCAACCTTTTTCTTTTCTTTGAAAATTCATCTGCACTATTTTCTATGCTCAGAAAAAATATTTTGCAAGAGGAAGGAGTTCTGTAGTATGGACACTTCCATATTTGTACAAGCCTAAGAATAATTCTACCCAAGCTTCCCAGAAGAGCAGCATGACATGAAGTACCATGTTTTGATCCTGGGGAACAGGAATTTGTTTAATGTTGGGAGAAAGGAGGATCAAAAGAGCTTCTCAGGCACACCCAATACAATCAGTTTGGCATTGGTGGTTGAAACTTAAGACAGTTGATGCTTATTCAGACCTAGAATGCTTTGGCTCTTCTATTGGTGGGTTACTCTATAAAGCTTAGGTAGTTTTCTTCTTCACATTCCTGCATGAGGGAGGGCGTGTCCTACAACTTCTCTGCATTCCTCAGGGAACAGGTTCTTCCTAAGGGCATATGGAGGAAGACATTCATTTGCACTGACTTCACTAGGAAAATGTAGGCCATTCAATTTTGGTCTGATTAAAAATCGTAAGTTCAACATAGAAGTCCCGATGAGGAGCATGTCCCACGTTTAATATATAGCCTTTCTTTATATCAATACAGGTGATGGGAAACTTTCTTACTTGTGGGAAAATGTCTAGTTACAATATTTTTTTAACATATCTTTGAAACAAAGGCCTAGGACAGTTGTTTTTTTACTTTTGACTTGCCACTCATCACAAGTAGATCTGTGTTTTCACATAAAGCCAAAGATAATAGGAATGTCCCCGATGAATTTCAAGGAATCTTGGAAATCCATCCTTTTTGGATTATTTAAATATTACCATCATTTTTTCTATCTATATTACGTATTTGCAACATGCGAGAAAAAAAATGTTTTGATACAGAGCATATATATGCATTTCTCAACAAAGAATGATCAAAATTGAGAAGCACTGCAAGAAGCATTTCTAAAAAACAGTGATTTGTTCATTTAAAATGTTTTCCATCCTCTTCTTAATAGAATCATAAAATTGTTTAGATTGGAAAAGACCTTTAAGGTCATCAAGTCCAACCATTAACCCAGCACTGCCAAGTCCACCACTAAACCATGTCCCTTAGTGACACATCTACACATCTTTTAAATACCTCCAGGGATGGTGACTCAGCCACGTCCCTGGGCAGCCTGTTCCAATGCCTGACAGCCCTTTCAGTGAATTAATTTTTCCTAATATCCAACTTAAGCCTCACCTGGAGCAACCTGAGGCTGTTTCCTCTCGTCCTATCGCTTGTTCTTCGGAAAAGAGATTGACACCCACACCACCACCCACAATGGTGAAAAGCTCTGTGATAGGCTGTCTTTAAAAACTATGACTCCATTGATCATTCACCCCAACTATAGGAAAAAAACTTTGTAGCCATTATTTTAGCCTCCTTCATGGAAGAGGAAAGCAGCAAAAAATGAGAGTCGGATGAAGAAGTTGGAGTACTTTATCAAATCAGGAAATTAATAATAAATGTGTATCTTGGCAAAGGGTTTCTCAGCTTGGATCTTTTATGTATTTGCTGGGAAGGGAGGAGAGATAAGAAGGGGAGAAAAACACAGTGTTTCGAAGATTGGCTCAGGACCCTGAAATATGTGTTTGTACACATGATCTGCAGATAGTCCAGTCTTGTCATGTCTCTAAGCAACAAGATATGTAATATGCACTTGCACTAACACAGAGTAAATTGCCTCGAATATGCACAAATTTTAAACCAGATCTGAATCTTTGTTTAGTGATTGCTTTATTATCACAGTAAGTAGGGGAAATAAGTATTGTGATGGGTTTAAGACCCTCATAAAGTTTATTATTTTTCAGTATTCATATAAGAAAAATATCTAGGGATTATTTATATTCAGAATTCTGACTATGTTCAAAAATACTGTGTGGGCAAGGTCTTCACCTGTAGAAATCACCTTTCAGCATTTTTTCAAGGGTCAGTGATGACAGAATGCAGAAATCTCTGGATTCAGTTGCATTATAGTTCTATGTAAAATATACATTTTTTCCAATGCTTGTTATCTGTATGACACTAGAGGTTATAAATAAAACAGTAATAAATATATGTCTCTTAAGCATAAACTAAATTTAGGAATAACTTGGGGTGAATTATGCAAAAAAAAAAAAAAAACTAACTCAAAAAGCCCTTTGGCCATTCCATTAGAATGGAATTGCCACACACAAACATGGATATATTACCTGAACTCAAGGTGTTAAAAAACATTTCACAAATTAGATATAAATCTTTCTGGTAATTCCTGACATTCATCAAAAAACGTACCGGGAACATAAGATACGATTTTAAAATGGAAAATTAATATTTTGGAGATTAGAAACAAAAGAATATTTATGGGACTTCAAAATTGGACTTTTTTGCACTTTTTACTCTACTTTAAGGTCATTAGAAGCATTCCAAAATGACTGAATGAGTCTACTATAAATTATCAAATTTTACAGCACAGAAGAAAACATTCTGTAACACAAACAATAAAGAGAGTCAGTAATGGGCCAAATGCCACATTTAAAATGCGTGAATTTGGCTGCTATAGTTGATGCTATTGAAGATGTGGGAGATTCATTTATTCATTAAACATGCCAAAGTAGATGTATAGCAACAACATTCCTACATGGTAACATTTGAGGTCAATGTGCAAGTGATGCAAACTGATATATAAATTTATATACAGAATGTTACAGATTAGTTATGTTGGACAGGAACCTGGAGAAGGTTCAATGCATTTACCTTACTTAAGTCTTTCATTGACAGTCTTCTCTGAACTGGATAGTCTTGCTGAATAACTAAAAAAAAAAAAAAAATTAGATAATTGTTTAGACTTTATAAAATATGATTTCTCCTTTACAGTTACTGAGCGGTACAGTAGGAATGGGATTCAAATCCAGATTTGGACATCCTGAGCGTAATTCAGTCATTGCAAAAATTACCATCTGCTGCTATTTAAGAAATGACATAGGACTTTTGGAAGACTTGAGCTTTTATAGTGGTTGTTGGGGGCAATCTATGATGCTCTGGGGCATCTCATACACTGTTATCTACCTGTATGCAGGGGCAAATCAAGTTTTGTTGACTATGAGATTTTTAGACACCAAGCACATGTCCAGACTCCTACAGGTAGAAACCTAAGCATAGGTGTCTCCATCTGGAGCTCAACCCTACCCTAGATATGTTTTAACAAGGACGGTAGAGAGCTGATATGGTTGCCCACACATTGGAATGTAGGATTGCTTGATACATCTTAGTGTTTGACCCGATCCCTACCTGCCATTCCAAAATGGCCTGGATCACTTATGTCATATTTGATAATCCAATTCTTTCAAATAAGCAAGGCATCTTAAAAAGCAGTGGATGCCTATGTGTGAGTGAGCAAGTAGAGGATATTTGGTATTTATGAATCCCTTTACAAACAAAAATGGCTCAGCAAGCACCCAACGCCTATATTTTTTTCCTGGCACTGTGTAGCTTTAAGATCCAATCCTTTCTCCCTCCATCACCCCATTCTTCACACCCCATCCTTTGTGGAATGCTTTACATAGCCTGGTCTCTGCTTTCAGATAGTTTAAATGGTATTCATTTGTCCTATTTTAGACATCTTCATCTGATCAGGTCTCATAGACTAATTTTATAGTCAAGGAGACTACGACACACTTCTAGACTGCAATTAACTCATCCTAAAGTATGTGGCTAAAATAGGTCAGGTGAATCACACGCCAATTTGCCAATTTCTCCTCATTGTCTATAAAGTATGGCTAGCTCAGGTGCAGACATCCAAAGTTAGGTCAGATGAATCATGTAGTATAATATCCCTCAAGGACAGAGTTGGAGGGAGGAGTTACATTCCTTCTGAAGTGACTTGTTACCACAATGTCTGGGGTTGTCAGAAGTCAGAAAGATTCATTCTACTTACATATTTTTATAAAGGGTGATTGTCATTTCACATGTTATTATTTACAAGTCTCAACATAAAGTTTTACACTCAGAAAATTGGTATATTGTTATCAATACTTGACTGAGCATTTTTTGGTAACCCAAGAATTTTAAACTAGTTTGGATTAAAACCAGGCATATAATCATGTTTTCACAGAGTTAGTCTTGAACATATGACACAATTTATGTTGGCTTTATGTCTTTCTGCCATCTTTATGCTAAACATGGGAGAACAGAAAATATTTGATGCAGCATAAAGTGGATCAGATAGACAATGACTTGCTATGCACAAAACCTACTACTGCAATGTCCATACCTCACATAAATTAATCATTAAAAGAGACTTGAACTTAGACAGCTGGCTTAAACTAGAATAGTTATTATTATCATGTGTTCATTTTATTTCCATCTGGTGCTAGGAGTCCTAAACCTAAATTTACTACATCCTCTAAACAAAGACTGAAATGTGAATAAGACTGAAATGTGAATAAGGGTGAATATTTTACTAAATGTTTGGTTCAGCGTGGAAGAATCCCCTACACTTTTGCCCTAATTCATCAAATATTCAATTATGCAAACACAGCGCCTTCTGAAATTGGATTGTAAGCAGCTCAGTGAAATTACGGGAGTTAAAAATAACTGGCATAATCTGAAAGCCCAGCAAATAGGAGGAGAAGAAGGAGTATAAAGCAGAAATGAGGAGGAAGAGTAGGCTTCACTATCAAACTGGCTTCAGTGTCAAGAAAATGCCACACATTTGCTACTAGGCAGTAATAACTGCATATAGCCATGACGAAAACACGTCATTTTCTAAAATTCAAGGGGCTTGAACAGTTGCATAATGACAGGAAAGTCAAAACACCTTCCTGGTGGAATTAAGGACCAAGAAATCCATAGAGAAGAAAAAGACATGGAGGACTGAATCTGAATATCCTTCAAAGGTAGTTCTGAAGAGCTGTATTGGAGTTCAGGTAAGTACCAGCTCTTCTGCAGCCTGAAGATTTAATACTGAAGGAAGTACATACATATCCTTAGCCAGAGGACTGTGAAGCATCTATAAGTTACTCAGATGAAGGATGAGAGAAACCTTTAGAATCTAAGTATTACATAAATACATGTGTTCCTATATTTACATTAAAACCGTGTTTTATAAGCCTTTATGGCAGTATTGTTTATCTTTGCTCAAATGCCTTCATAGTGAGAAGACTGCTCTCTTTGAAGCTCCCAGTTGGGTGACCTGGTTCTGCTCCCCATTCCCTAAGCCTGGAACTTGCAACAGTTGGACATCATACTAATGGATCAAAGTTTACTTATGTTTAACTCTTAGATATTTCACATGAATTGAAAACAGAGAGAAAATGAAGTTTCATAAAAAAGAAAGGAAGTGAGATAGAGAAAATAACCCATGTTTTGCAGTAGTCAAGGAGGTATGAATCTTTATTAAAAGTAATTTTATGTGGTTTAGGACTTTTTTAGCTCTATTTTTAAAGCACATTTGTGATTATTTTAACTTTTTTTTTTTTTGTTGTACCTCCATGCCTTCTGTATCATCTATAATTATTGAATCTCTGGGAAAGTTATGAATATTTCAGGGGTTTTATTATCTTGTATTTTGCACCCTAGATTTTCCACAAAAAAACACAGGAACACAACAAAAATTAAACAAATATTCAAACAAAAGACTGACTCTATAAAAAAGAACATCTTGAAATAAGCCAGTAGACCTCTCAGGAATGTTGTATTCCAAATATTGTCATACTTGGAATGAATACCTCCTGCAGTCCAAGCCTGCTACCATAACTGGTTTGAGTTTGTTACAAGGCGTCTCAATAGAAAAAAAAAAAAAAACCCAAAAAACAGAACAATAGTGAAATTTTAAAGGTGTGCAATGACTCTTAAGCGCTGTACTCACCGACTATGAAACAGACACATAATGTTCCTAGTGTCATTTCCTACAGTCACCACTTTAGTATATGCAGCAATTCATTTATTTATTTTTTAAAAAAGAAGATCCAATTTCACTAGAAGTTTTGCAAAAGCTTTTTAGAACTGGTTACATGGAAGCTGTCAAGACCCATATTCACCAGTCGCACAGTTAAGCCTTCTCTCAAGTGAACTCTCTGGTGGTGGTTGGGACACCAGCCTCATACTTGGTTATTTTTCTTTCAGCAGTCTTATAAATGAAGGCTAACTGAAAGTATATACCTGTAAAGAAGAAAAGCCACACAAGCTTGATCAAGAACTGATGAGTATGTTTACAAATGTCTGCTAACATTTGACTTGTGATAGATCCCATGTTACATCTGAATGTCTATTAAGTGCCACATACAGATCTCAGAGGCAAAAAGTGATGAAATGACCCAACAGACATTTCAGGGCTGTCAGAAACACCAGCCTCTGATGAAGATTCATAACAGATCTGTACTAAAAGAATCATTGGATTTTTAAATAACTACGAAGAAAAATTATTACTATTTTTTGATGCAACCAATGAGAAGACAGGATTTAGGAACTTTGCATTTCTTAGAAAACTCTTTGCTCAAGCTTACGCTATCCTGGTTTCCATTAAAATTCATATTTCTTACAAACATAAAGTTCTAGAATAATTATAACAGATCTGAATTTGCAGGTCTTGGCCCTGCTGCATCATGGCAGGGGCTGTGACTGATACCGCACCCCCATCCTGGGCTCTGGCACTGGGGAGTTGAGCCTGGGGAGTGAGGGCACCCTTGGCTCTTCACACTCCTGACCTAGCCCAGCACCTTGCTGCTCCCTGATGCATCATTTGAAATGCAGAAAGTCCCAGCACCTCCCAAGGTGTCTTACGTGGAAAATGAATGGGAGGAGCTCCATACTCCATATCTTTTGCACGGGACCTGCAAAGGCAGCTTTGATCATGAGGAGCAGCCAGGCTGGCAGCTAAAGGTGACTTGCTCTCGGTGTGCATCAGGAATGTGTTGGCAGTTTCTGCCCCTCACATGGCTGAAGTAGAGTACCTACTTCTGTTTCCTAGAATGGGCTTAATTTGTGAAATAAGGGCTTGCTCTAAAATGGCAGCAGTTTTAAGCGAAGCCTCAAATCAAGGCCATAGGAAACCTTACTGATGAAATGTTGAGGTATCTATGGAATAGTGGGGATTTTGAGAACTGATTTCCATATTAAGCCATCAAATTCCAGCCTCAGCTGCAATTACCGCAACTTGCATTCATCACCATAAGCATCATCTATATTTTTTTTAAGATGACAGCTGTTATAGAAAGGTAAGTTTCTATAGTCATGTTACTTTTTTGTCAAATGCAATGTAAGATTTCTTCTTTCTCTTTCCTTCTTAACTGTATCTATGTTGATACTCCTGGTCCATTACTGCTGTTCTTAGCAATTTATCCAGGCCACCATGGCCATTATGCCTTACCAAAGTGCACAGAGCACAGCACAGTCCTAATGGACCCAGATATGAATGAGAAAATGGGGATTTTTCCTTACTGCGAGCAAGTAGTCTCTCTGTAATTAAAGCTATTACAAATTTTCATCATCAGATTCTCTCTTGGGTCCCTGAAGTCCCTCTCCCAAACTTCATTAAAACTCAATCTCTGCAATGTTTTTCTATGCAAGGTATATAAAGTCTCCCTCATGAACAATTGTAAAGTGATGAGTATTTCTGTATATACACAAACACAGGTTGCTTTACACATGCAAGTACTTCACAAGCAGTTTGAGCTATATCAGCTTATGCTAACATAAAACTGGCCCTTGACAGCTATAGGACTATGCAGATACAGTATTATAAAACTTTTAAGACTTCAAAATCGAATTCTTTTTATTAAAGGGTTTTTTTGGTTCTATTATACGCGCACAAAAAGGCTTCAGCTTGAAGGAAAGGAAATCAGAATGCTCAGGTTTATTTAAGAAAATCTAATAAATATTACTGTTTATTTTCAGCTCTTACTTTACAAGTTCATGCTTCGTGTTTTCTTGATAAACCTCCTCTTGGTATGTTTATGACTTTTCACAAACACTGCAGTCTAAAAGTTCAGTGCCAGTTAACTTTGTCTTCTCTTTTTTTTTCAATGACAAGAATGTGTGCACATGTGTTTCCTGCTCGAGGTGAGGTTCATATTTACAGGATATGGAAAGTCAGCATGACAAAAATAATGACTGTGTAGAAGGAAATTCACTTTCGTTACAGGCATCCTATTCACTCTACTGCCACCTCACATGACATGCTGTATACCATTTCAGACACCAAAGTTCTTTTGGTGAAAACTTCCTGCACAGAAAATGGAAACTTTGACCAAATAAAACAACCAAAAAAAAAAAAAAAAAAAAAAAGGCTGTTTACTCTGGAAAAAATATATCACTTAGGTGTGTTCCTCAGATATACCCATGCAGCTCCCATTGAATCCACTTGCCACATGTGAAATTGATCCCAGACTATTTGGCTTAATGAAAAATTATGGGGAAAGTAACTTTTTTTATTATTATTCTTTTTTAACCCATTGCATTCCACTTACTGAGTGACCTGGCTGTCCTCAAAACTGTTTTCCAAACCCTTTTAATTATGAGTGAAGCTTAATTCTTCTGATGGGGGCTGAGAAAGGATTCCCAGTCAGTAGAAAAACATCCAGGGAAATTGGACTATGATCCTCAGCAGCTATCTATAGGATTACTGTGGAATGAAGAATGAAAGCTGTAAGTTTGTAATCATAAATCCTCAAAAAATCGACCCAGAGACCCAGTCACCAAGTTCATAGCACATTCAAGCCAGTGGCTGGATTCACAATGATGGGTGAACTGCAGGGCTGATACTCTGTCAGCAGGCAGGAACCACAAGAACGAGTCATTTAAAGGAAATCATTTTCCATGCACTTAACACTAGTATAAGCTGTCTGCACTTAAAAGCTGGGCTCCATGTGACCGCAACTCAGAGCAATGAAATTAGTATAAAACCATGAGAAATTCCCATTAACTGGTGCAAAGATTTTTTTAAGGTTTTTTTTTTTTGTTTTAGGGTTTTTATAACGATGATGGGGGAAAAACATGTTTATTTGAGTCTTGCCAGAAATGGCATGCTTTGCATTTTTGTTTTAAAAATGAAATATTTTGGATGCTCTGATCTCTGATCTGTGATGCATGAATTTAATTTTGCACAGTGATACGGATCACTGAAAATGACCATTTCCACCGTTATGGAAGACTTGGCTGCTGAGTGCAACTGAATTTAGGTACAAAGAGGCTGAGAATCAGTTTAAAGATCTGAAGCTGTAGCTTTTGAGAAAAAGAATGTGTGAATGGTTCATTAGCTACTAAAACAGACCAAGTGTTACAACAGCATGTAGACCTTACTTGTGTAATAAAAATATGGGTGGCAACAAATTATATTGCTGTGAAGAGCAGATGAGGAGAGACGCCTACTGAAACCTGATGCTGCCTTTGAACTTTAAAATTTTGAGTTAATAAGCTCTGCACTTGTGCTTCTTAGCAAAGAGCTGTCACGAAGGGCAGACTGGTTTCACAGCAGAGTTGCTTTATTAAAAATCCCCAGCATTTCCATAAAGTCCCGATTCAGAAACAGAAGGAGGAGTTACACTGAACTTGAATGCTGACCTGACAGTGAGAATGGAGCTATTGTACCCAGAACTGAATATGCATATCTGTGCTTCTTCTTGCTGAGCTTCACATGGCAGTTACCCTTGGAGAGAGAGGAACCCTTTAGAGATCTAAAAGTTGCTTTCTGCCAGACACTGAAACCCTGAACCAGACCATGAAGTCAGTAGGTTTCATAGATGTTAAGAAGTTAAAATACAACTTCTAACCTTCTCCCTTTTTCCCCATTTGCTGTAGGGTAATCAATGGACTGCAAGAAGCAGTATGGCCCATGTCGTCATCTTTGTGCTGTTCAGCAAACTGCAAGTTAGATGTGCCCAATTACTGGTAAAGATTGCCAGGGAAGCAGAGCTGGAAGTGCTTATTTGGTACTGCATGAATTGAACCTGCTTGTTTGAATAAAACACTAATTGCCTCACTGACTCTTGCATTAAGCCTCCTCTTTGTACTGTGCTTTACTGGGTGGGAAGAAGTTAGTACAGTTCAGTACTAATGTCATACAAACTAATGCTTGGGATGGAAAAACTCTTAATGGCACATTATGTGTTGCACATTGCATGCCTTTCCCTATTACTGATGAACTTTCAGGATAAATCAGTAATCACTCATGACACAAATAAAACACACAGAAAGGAAATCTATTCCCTCATCTTGAACCTCACCAAAAGGCAGAGCTCATTTCTGCTCTGCATGCTGTACTCTGAAGGCAGTACTAGCGCTGCAACCACACATTTTTTTTCAGATTTTAACTTAATTTCAAACTCTGTAATGAAGATAGATCTGCTTATGATTTGATCTAGTAATGATGACACGAAGAGGTATTTTAGTTGTTTTCTCATCTGCCATTTTTGAGACATAAAAGCTGTCTCCAGACTGTTATCCAGAAGATTTTTTAATGCTTTTTCAATATTCACCTATGGTTTTCTTCTGTCTTCATCCTGACAGAAGCTGTGATGCAGTCAGTTAGACATTTTCTTGTTAAGGCTGCACTGAAACACAGCTCTCAGTTCAGTCCTACAGCTCATTTTAAAGTGATACCAGCAGCAGTAAGCCACCTCTCATAAGCAAAGAAATGTGGAAAATGCACTGAAAGACTTAAAGCAGAGAACATGCTCCACTCCTGTTATGAGATCTGTAAGGAGCTGTTAAAAAGTTTTTTTATTACTTACATTTGTTTTATGCAAAATTAATTGTTCTAAAATAACTGTGTAAGATAGAACTGCAGGATGTCTAACCAGGACTATTGAAAGAAGCAATGACAATGCAACAAGACACCCTTTGTGACCTCTAGAAACTTTTTGTTGCTACTGGCAAGTGAGGAGCTCCTCTCCCTAGAATATAAGGTCAAGGCAACATCATGATGGAAGATGGCTTTAGGGGCTTTGGGGTGAATGAATCCCAAAAGACAACAGGGAGGGTAACAGGGGATTAAGGGAGGTGACATTATTGGGTAAACAGAAGAAAGTGAGATGGTGTAAGATATTTATTTCCTATTCATAGCAAATGATAGGAAAAATGAAGCAAAGATTTACTATTGTATATCACTATTAGAAGGGATTAACAGTAACTTTCCAATGCCCATGAGAAGGTTGTCAAGAAGACAGGGCCAGGATCTTCCAGGTGATGTATGTCACGAGGAGGAGATACAATGATGTACTCTAGAAAAAAGTGAGATTCAGACTGGATGTAATGAAAAGTCTTTTCAGCACAAAGACAGTCAGGAATAGAACAGCTTGCCCAGAGAGGTCGTGCAGTTTCCACTCCTGGGGGGTTTCAAGACCCAAATGGATAAAGACCAGAGTAACATGGTCTGTTCTCACAGCTGACCCTGCTCGGAGCAGGAGGTTGGATCACAAACTGCCTGAGGTCCCTTCCAATATGAATCATTTTATGATCCTGTGATCCTATGACTGTTCAACTTACTGTGGAAACAGGTCTTTTTCTACGCATTTATAAATGAACTTTCCATTTATCCTTATAATTGACTCAGCATTAATTACTGTTCACTATAAACATCTGCTTGACTGCTGACTATTGACTTTTCATAACGTTGTGGTTTAACCCCAGCTGGCAACTAAGTATCACCGAAACCAGGATATATAATTACCACTGTATTTATCTTTCAGATAAGTAATATTTGATTTCATTTATATATAAACTCAATGTTTGCACAAAGAGATGTAAGGTTAGAGAATTCAGGAGAATGTGTTTAGCTTTGCCAGTCTAGATGCCAGAAAAGGCACAGATAGTTTACTACTAACGAGGACATATACTTTTTTAAGTAGTTTTAACATCATCTTGCAGGAGAATGGTATGTGGGCTACAATTATGCTAACTCTTATAAGACAAAGAAAAACACATTTTTGGAAGTGAAGAAAGCATTATCTCAATGTTCCTAACACTTCTATATCTGTGCTGTTTGTATTACAAATTAGATGAATGATAGTCTAAGCTTGGAATGCCTAGATTTGTAAAGGACTTAAATTGTTTTTATGTTGGCACCATCTCAAAACTGAGTGCTGTTACACCTACATTTTCTTTGAACTTTTGACTAAGAAGCACTCGTTTCTAAAGAGGCACCATTCTTGACTTTTCAGATTTTAGGGGGGAAAGAAATGGAATGGTAGGGGGGTTTGTCAGATGAGTAAAATATATAAGACAATTTTAAATTTATTTATCGTCCTTGATGTCAAATAATAACAAAAAGGAAAAGAGAGAGGATTCAGTCTTCCACTGCTCTGCATGTAGTATAGGTCCCCTACAATTTGTGAAACACAGGTAAAGGGAAAAAAGCACCCTGCAGGGGGAAAAAAAAACCCAAAACCACATTAGATTTACACCTACTGATTTTTATATATCCCGAGTTTTATTTTGATACAGCAAATCTGATAAACAGATACAGATAAACCCAAGTGACTTAATAAAACTTACAGCATGTGCTTTAAGTATTTTGAAGTATCAGAAGAACCAAATAATTGTAGAATAGGGAACCCAGTTTTGAATTCCTTAAGTTTGTTGGATGCTAAGCAGATGTGCACTCCAGCAACAACCTGCCCACCTCTCTCTCCACATCGTACTAGAAGAAAAGACATTTACTCATGTCTTCCTGCAGGGTTGGCAGGGTAAGCATATCACAACATGGTTCAGTTGAAATGAGGTGACCCAGGAAAGACCTACAAGTAAAACTGTTTAATCTAACCTGTCTCATTTTGACTATATTTGCAAATCATCTCAGCAAATCTTTGGAGACAATAAACACAGGCGAGAAGTTGACAAATAGATGGGATTGGTCATGTCCTTTACCATACAGTGAAACTGAGAAGATAACATCCATTCACAACTTAATGCTCTTTCAAAGGAGAGCCTAGATCCTGCAAATAATTTCCAAATAGTGCATGCAAGACAGAGTATTAGATCTTAGTTTGATGTATTCCTTGAACAACTGTACTGCATGTTTTAAATACAGTATTTAAAGCTGCAGAGTTAAGAACTAGGATATATTAGAATCAAGATTTGAATTTACCTTTCCTGTAGTCCAGTTGGGCACTCACCCTGCTTTCTGCCTGAGTCAGAGGCTATTTGTATTGTTTTATAAACATAAGGCATTCGTGTATATGGAGTTAGCAAAAATATCATAATGTCTATGTATTGGGATCCACAATGAGATTGTATGGGCAATTCAAACCCTCGCTTTTTGTATTACAAAAGCTAAGAATATAATTTAGCAACCCAACTGTTACTTTAACACAGTTGTGTAATTTCCTGTAGCAACTGCTCACCACTTCATACATTGTCAAATTCTGACCTTTTAACTCTCTGACAAAGATTCCAGTCAAACTTAAGTTCACTGACCACCATGCAGTACTGGGGCAAACTGAAATGGCTGAAATTTCCATCTTCATCAGCTACGTCCTCCTCTGCTTTGACAGAGCCAGTTGTACTCAAGGACCGAGTGGTTACCTCATGAAGCACCTTCTGAATATTGTGTTGGTCAGTACCACATATGGAGGGGTCCTAGGCCACCTGAAAACTTCAATGGCTTGGGAGTTGCTTCAGAAACTACTGACCCATTCTTGCTGTACATACACTTAACTCTGGTACAAGGACAGGAAAAGTGACTGAGGACTATTTCAGTTGCCAAATTTGAATTTATTCTGGGTATAATTGAGTCTGGATCTGGTCAGCAGTGGAAGATTATTGTCTTAGAGTGGAACAACAATAGCTATCGTGTACACTGACGACTAGCTGGCAGGATTCTGGTTCAATGTACCAGCTATGCTGCTACAGAAAGTTTTATTTGTCATTGTTGTTTTAGAAGGAACTATATAGGCATATAGGCCTGCCTTGTTAAGAGTATTCAGGTTCAGTGATTTTGATCCAGACTGAAAGCTCTTGAAGAACACAAATGAAAAAAAGGAATGAATTCTTTTTATAGACATTCTGCACTTATGAAGGTTTTATACCAAACATGTTTCTGTAAACAGAGCTTTGTCCAAGCTGAACTCCTTAGATCTTCTCAAAAAACCAAAACCAGTTCTGATAATAAAAGAATATACTGAAGATACACAGGTTTCTGCAAACCTTCTTCTATAGCAAATGAAAACAAATAATTCACACATACCCATCAAAACCAGAAGACAGGCTTCTGAAAAATGTCCTTTCAGTGACATTTACACATAATATGACAGAAATCCCATTTATATCACTTTAACCTGGTGTTTGCTGTAGATACTTTATTAGATTATCAAATTATCAAGTCAGCATGCATAGATGTGGCCAATGTTTGGAGCCTCTGCTCCTCCTCTTACCCCTGTAAGTTCTATGTGATACTGGGGAAAAATGCAGTATTTTCAAGTCAGAAAATAACAAAGCAGAAGCAGAGCTACGGTGTGGGATAATAATTACTTTCCAGAACACAGCTTGGGTTGCTACTGCTTTCCATTTTGGAGTAAAAGTATGTGAATCATGTCAGATAAACATTTTAGCTGAGTAGATACACTGAAGAAAATGTTAACAGATGATAAAAAAAAAAAATTACTCACATGGATTCCTAGTCTTCTATCTATAGCTCTGAATGATAGAAGTTATCCATCTCAAATTCTATGATTTTTGCAGTATTGGTTACCTCATTTGCATAAAATGAATAGAATAAATTGTTACGAATCCAAAAATATACGGTTGCCAGGATACATCTTGCTAGATGCAAATGAAAATGGGTTTGTGCCGACCAGCTTAAAATAGTTTGGTACTTAGACATTTTCTTATTAATAGTGATAAATGAAACATTACATATCCAGTGAGCTATTGAAATTATTACTATTTGTTTTGCAATAGGAATATCATTTCAAGCAAATCTGAGCTAATTTTTTACAATATAATTCCACTGAAATACCCTGCAGTTTCATTGTAGAAGCAGCACACAGAATGAATAAATATTCCATGTTTGCTTCTCGATAAACTTTTGAATTAAAAAGGTAAGTTTCCTGTTAATTGCTTTTACGATTTTCAGTGCTACAGCATTAACAACAAGCAAGTCTCAGTGTATAGGAACACTAATATTATGCTTTGTCCATGTTTATGTGAATAAGGTAGTTACAGCTGAGAACCATACTCCAAAAAAGTCCTAGGTTCTAACCACATTCCTATATGGTTACATAGCCAAAGTCCCATTAGTTAATGTATGTTATTCTGAATTGTTAAAAAATGACAAAAAAATATTTTATCTTTTTTAAGCTGTATATTTTATCTTTTTATCAGCTGTATGCATGCTGTATGCAGGCATATTAATATCTTCAAAAGACTATACCAGAAGCTTAGTCATATCACTTTCTTGAGTAAAGTTGTTTGTGTAAGACTGATGATGAAAAAAAATTTTTATTGTGACCATTCAAGGCGTGTACATGTATTTTAAAGGGGATTTTATTTCCTAAATACTGACTTCCAAACAGGTAGATAAATGCGGGTCAGATTTCCAGCTGTATTCAGCTGACACTCCTTTCTTTTCCATGAGTGGTGTAGCTGCTCTAATCTGCTATGGTTGGTGTCTTGTCAGCAAAGAGCAGGCTGCCCATGCTTCTTCCAGTGTCGTGCACCAGTTGATACAAGAAATAAACTGGAGGGCTTACTGCAGTAAAGGCTCAATGTATGCTGAGAAAGCAAGCTCTTCAAGCTGAAGATACATACAACAATTGAGATGAAGAAGATATCTCTGCTCCCTTACTAATGGTTGGTTCAAGAGGAGCGAAAAACACTGACAAAACCACAGTAGCGTAACTCTCTCATAAGAAAAAATTTCAGACACAATTCAGAGCTGTAAAATGACAGATTAACTGCCTTCTCTGCTCTGTTTGTCTCAAAAGGCTTTACTCCTAATGTTCAGCAGTATAACTGAGAAGAAATTATGTCCCTAAATTCCAAAATAGCACCGAGGTTCATCTTCACTTGTGATGAACAGCTACAATTCCAAACAATATCACTGGTACCGTGAATTATGCAAGTGATGACAGGATCTTACTGAATATTCATATTATTTACTTCATAGAATATATTAGCATTATCCTTTTTTTCCGTGTTAACCACAAAAATAAAGTATTTCCAGACTGAGAGGATGATTAAGGGGCTGATTCAATGGCCACTGAAATTGAAGACACTTCCCTTTGAATGTGGCAACCTCTGAACTGGGGTCTAAATTTTTCTTTTTCTGAGGAATGCTCTTTGTACTAACCTTCTTCATTCCAGTCTGCACAAAGCTAAAATGAGCATTAAGAAAGATGTCCTTTTATTCCACAAATTGACTCCTACATGCAACACTTAAGAAAACTGCTAGATAAATACATTAGTTCTGCTTAGCAAGCTAAACATCAAAAGCTGAAAACTCATGTTCCCATCTGTTCTGAGACTGCTGTTTGCATCCAGATGATTGTTAGTGCAATTCTGCATAAAGCCATGAGTTTCAAGACTTGCAAGGCACCAAACTCTACAAAAGACTACACAATTCTGTTCCATGTAGACAAAAATTCAAGTATCTGCCAACACTGTAGGTGACTTTATGAATCATTCCTATCAAAAAAAAAACCAAAAACCGACCAACCAACCAACCAACCAAAAAACAATACAAAACAAAAAAAACCAAAACTGTGACACCATTCAAAATAGAGCAGATGTTATAAGGCCAGCATCTAAAAACAAAAAAATGGGTAATTGCTGCTATACTGCTATTTCCCGGTTGAGGCATGGCAACTGCTTGTATATACAGGCATAACTGTGACATAAAATGCGTTAAATTCGCCTGACATTTGAGATTGCAAACTGATTTGGATGAGATTGAGTGCGGGATTCAGACTCCTAAATTTTAGATGTCTGTATGAACGTGTCTTCAGTTAGGTGTCTAAGTTTCCACTGTAGTTAAAACAGATTCATTCGCGTAGCAATGGGCATTCTGAGCTACCTGAGAAAGGTCACAAGGACCTACAGGGGATCTGATGCTTTCGAAGAGCAGTAGAAAACAAGGCATGATACCCAAGTGCACCTTAAAAAGCCCTGAATATATCTGCTTATCCTACCTGTGAATCAGGACCTGTGTCAACAGAGCCTGAGTAGCTTTGAGCTGTGATAACACAGCCCCTTTGTGGCTGATCCATTGTGTTGCTCACCAGTGAACTGATTGTAGGCAGCTACCTGCTTCTCATGATATGCAAGCCAACTGTATGAAAGCACCAGGCCTGGACCCTGCTACCAACTGTAATGGGAGAATAGACACCTAATTAACATCTAATAACATGCAGGTGTCTGTATACCTACACTTAGAAGCAAAATTCTCTTGTGTAAATGCAAGCACATTCTTTCATCTGAGAAAGTTTAAGGTGTTACTGGGATGGGGCTGGTAGACATGAGACAGAATTTTAATGGGAATCCTGCACTTCTTCAAAGAAAAAATTGGGCACTATGTGAGAGCCCCCCCAGAGTCCAAGGAATAAGAGACAACTTCACTGAGAAGTCTGAAACCTACTGATGTGCCTCAAACCAGATTTGTCTCACGCCAGCACTAGCATAACAGTTTTGCACAGATAGCTACTGTTGGCTTGGAAAATACACAAGTAGCCAGTTAAACAATTATTTCCTGGTCTCTAACATCACTGTCCAACGCTGAGAATCTGAAATCTGTCACTTGCCTGCCATTCGCCCTACAGGCTGTTCAACTTCTGGCTTAGGGCAGTATGTCATGCTTAAAGCTACATAGATGTTCTACGGTTCGTTTAATCAATATATAACGGTCCCTTTGTTTTGGCAGGATTTAAAAGTTGGACTTTTCTAGCTCCTAAATACTATCTGTATCAAGAATCAAAATGTTATTCTGGCTAAGTCTCTGATGCATTCAGTGCAGGCAATCTGAGTGTATACACATAACATGCACTAATGGAGTCAGAATATTTCCAGATGATGGGTGACAGCTGCCTCATCTTTTGTAAAAGCATCCAGCTAAAGACATGCCCATTACACAGCAGTCAGAAGGCATGCCCCAGAAAAATAAGTAAAACAGGACATTAAGCTGCTAGCTGAGAATCTGAGGTTCAGTTTTCTCTCCTGGTTCCAGTTTTCCATGTGACTGTTCTTCCCGTTTGAAAGTGGAGCAATGCTATTTACTTCTTTTAAAAGGTACTTTGAGACTTGAGGATAAAAATGCAAGCCAGCAGCTCAGTGTTCTACTAAGCTGGGTGCTGCAAGGGTAGCTATATTAAATATGTGCTTCAGTAACAGACACCAAGGCTTTTAATAGACTAAGTATGTCACTGAAATGATTTTCTAACTAGAAAATTTGTAATTTTCAGACCAAAGAACAATTCAAGGACATCTGGATACAGCCTGGGTAAAGGCAAGAAGTTAAAGCATGTCAGTGATGCTGCTCTGGGGTACTTGCTCAGAGGGAGTGACAGGGCAGAGGGTCAAGTCAGCAGCAGGCCCTACGTGCTCACAGCTCTACCAAACCACTCGGCTTCCCAGCGCTTCACAACTTGCCTTATTCATGAGAATCACACCTCTTGGTGCACCCAGGCCCTTCCTTGGAGGCGTCCGCCCCAGGCAGAACGCAGCTGTGAGCTCTCTGGTTCACTGGTACAGTGCTGTATTGGCTTTGTGGTCAGCATCATGGCTTCTCACATATAACGAACTTGCCAAGCAAAACTCTGGTATGAACAAATATCCAGATATAAGCTGTGCTTCCAGTATTGTTACTTGTAGGGTTGTTCTTTCTTTCTTCCTGTAAATGACTTGTCTTTTGGGGAAGGGGGAGACCAAGTGCTGCATCATCACTCTTGCAACTTTTAACCTTATTTAACCCTCAAAACAGCAAGAGGAAGTACGAAGTATTTTCACGAGCTGTGAACGGGCTCAGATCTGCTTTTGACGTCTTGAGGAAGTGCTGCCTTGTGCAAAGCCAGAAATGCAAGAAAATGTATGTGCAGTCCCGCTTGATGTCAAGCACTGACACAGACGGAGTCCCGTTCCCCCCTTACCCAAAAATAAGAGCTCACCAGCTGGGAGGAGAGGGGATGGGATCTCTGCGGAGCTGGGCGGATTTGGGTCAGTGCCGGTAGCCCCGGGCGGGGGTGCAGTAC
>NW_009934814.1:0-2642 GCF_000696875.1 Nestor notabilis
AGCAAGCCATGCATTTCTTCCTGGTAGAAGTAATTTAATAGCCTATATCTATAAATGTGCATAAGCACAAACACAGGCACACGTACTTACAGTCTCAGCTTCAGCCTGAGTGTTTTTCCTGGGGTTTGTTAGTGTTTGCACTCACAGCTCTAGAGAACAGTGCTGTGGGTGCAAACAAAACAAGACACGATATTTCAACTTGGTCTACTCAAAGAGGTCCTCTATGTGTAGGATATACAGAAAGAGCTACTCCTTCAGCTTTCAAGGTTGTGGTGATTACTGTCAATATCTAGCTTTTCCCGAAAGGGACTTACTTTTGTGTGACACGTTTTCTACAAAGCTTACTTAGAAGAAAAACCCATCAGAGGCCGTGACAGAGCAGGGCAGCCTGCAGGTCAGGTGGAGGCAAGGCAATGGGATTTAGTCTTATGTGCACCAGAAAAGAAATCAGGTTGCATTTTTCAGGTTGTCTGGTGCTGTGGTTCCTTGTGACATGGGAATTGGAGGTACTGGGTTTGTCAGACTTCTGTCATCCTTTCTAAGCCACCCTTCAAGTGACCGAGCTCAGAGGCATCTCACACATGCTTTTAGCTGGCATTATTTCTCCTGCTTGTTTAGTTGCAAGACTATTTGTCCATCTTTGAATGATGTTTGACATCTCACTGTAAATAGTCTGGGTTATAAATATCTCAGGTGTCAAAGTCTGAGTGTTTTTACCTGCCATTCTGGTTTGCGCCTATTTCTTATTCTGTCGGTTCAGCAGCTGTGTCCTTGGTGATGACTGTGTTTGAACTTGGGATCTGATTCAGACACAGGTTGGGTATTAACCTGTTAGCAGAGCCGGCTGGAAGATGAATCTTCAGCTCCAAACCAGGAAAAAGTACTCCCGAAGGGCTGGCAAGGAGCACATGGCTGTGAGCACATGGCTGCTGAGGAGACACGGGGCTGGGAACTGGGGCTCAGACCCACTGCAGATGAAGTCACTTGCTGACCCAGGCACATCCTTGCTGTGCCTGCTTCTGGCAAGATTTCAGAATGGCCACCTTCCTGAAAAGAATTTCCTGCCACTTCTGGTCAGAAGTGCAGCCTCACCCAGGCAGGGGAGATTTGTACCCGTCCATCTCAGTCTGATGTTGAGAGCCAGCCATCCTGCAAGTAGGCTGAACACTGGCCAGCAGTAAGTACCTGATCCAGCATTCATTCAGGGGCCAAAATTCTCAAAGCACAGGAACTTGTATCATTATTTTATAGGATTTAAATGAAAACAGTAATTCATCAGAAATGGATGAAGGAAGCCACTCTCCACTGGATAGACACTTCCCATATTAAAAAGAGACACAGAAGCAATTATCTTCATATGCGTTTTCCTTTGCAAGTGGATTAGTGTCATACCCCTGTGTCAGGAGATACTCAAATATGACTTGGGTTTGATTCGATTGCAGGACATGGGGAGTGGAAGTCAAGAGCACATACACTTCCTACTGCAGGCATCCTGAAGTGGCAAAAGAAGAACATTTCATCAGCAAGACCTTTTGGTCTTGGTGGGGAGGAGGAACTGGAGCCCAGTGTGGGAATTACGGTGCAGAGAGCACAGAACAACCCAACCCAGGGAAATGTAACTGCTTCTAATTGTAGCTACCACCTCACACAGCAAATGGCCTCTGGCGTCCAGCAGCAGTGGAAGGGCTAGTGAGAAGTTCCCACAGATGCTGCACATTGTGCATGGGATTATTTAAGTTCAGGTTACCTATAAATCAACAGCAGTGGTTTATAGTGACAAGTCTGGTGATGGCAGCAGTTAGAGTGACCCTGCCTTCAGTGGCTTCCAGTTCATTACAAGTACCTATGTCGCAGCTTTCCACCCCCTGCCACCGCAGTGAGAGGTGTTGGAAGGAAGGCTAGGACTCAAAAAAGCACAGGAAGACTGATCAAGATGACAGGATGAACTTGAGAAGACATAAGGAAACACACTGGACAAGTAGCAAGAGGGGAATAAATACCTGCTTATGCATGGGGGCTGGGAGCAGGGTGGAGATGGGGACTGGAGCTTGCGATTTTCTTCAGGAGGCATCCAGGCACAGCAATCCTTCCCTACAGAGCTGCCACAGCAGTTTCTCAGTGCTGGCATGTATTCAAGCCTCCCTCCTGTGCCAGGTAAGCTGCCACCACTCTTCATCCAGCATCTCCCCGAGAGCTGAGGATGGAGCAGTAGCACCCTCTTCCTCCTTGAAGCCTCTCTCTGGTTGGACTGTGTCTGCCAGCTGTGGCCTCGTGTGGAGCTACCCAAACCACAGCATGGCTTTAACTCTCTTCCTCACCTGGTTGCAGGAGGACATGACATGACCCCCTTGCAGCAGCCAGCTGGGGACACCCATGCCCACCCCACATCCAGAGAAGAGGGAAGGCTGCAGAGGTGCTGGAGAAGCAAGAGCAGAGCGGACATTTCCCTGCAAGACAAGACAGGAAATACAGCACCTACAGCCGCAAGGTGCTGGATCACAGTCAGACCACCACTGAGTGGAAGGGGGCTTTGGTATCGCAGTGGCAGGCTGACAGCGTTATGGCAGACCACCACTGCTTATCCTCCCTTCCTTCCCAGCTCATCACAAGATGGTCCCATCTACCCATGCAGGTTTCCTGGT
>NW_009934815.1:0-60100 GCF_000696875.1 Nestor notabilis
ACCCTAACTATTCTATGATTCTATGAACTCTGATTGGTTTATGTGGGTTTGGTACATGCCCAGGAGAGCTGTCCATGAGCTCCAGGCTTTTTTCGAGAGCAGAATTTTAAGTATGTTTGCTTTTTCCAGAGAAGTATCAGTGACTTATGGTCATTATAGCTTTGCAGCTTATTTATTACATAAACTGTGACACATTTGCAGAGAATCCAAAAAACGCAACTCTATCACCAATATTAAATCCATGTATTTGTACATCAACGTACGATTTTTTAGGTCAGATACATAAGATGTTCATAATGGCAAATTCAGTCTACATTTAAAAGAAAATTGTGTATATAAGTGACTGAACAATAGCAACAAAACCCAGTAAAGCCTGACCTTGTCAAGCAAATTTTTTCCAAGGCAGTGCCATAATGGGTAATAATATTGCATTTATTGTCTGATAATGTGTGGGAATCTCTGTCAGTCTTAGAAATACTGGACAAATTGAGTTCTGAGACTTGTGAAGTGGAAGTTATGTGCTAGAAATGTGATGGCTCCAATACTCTTAGATATTGTCATTTCTTTCCTGTTTTATTAAGATATCTGCCTAAATACCTGAAAAGTTTCATTATTGCAGAAACACTTTGATGTGTAGCGCTGGCAGACTGAAACTTCTTCCTGAAGTAGCAAGATCAGGCTTCTGCTGTGTGCTTTTTGCAATGGACTAGTTAAATCAAGGCGGAGCTAAACCTGCTCTGTTTCTGTGGCAGCTTTCCCTAAGTTAAGGGAGTTTGGAAAGGGGATCTCAATCAGTTGGCAGCACTGATGCTCTCCTGAGTGATATTTAAAGGTGGCTTTTTCAATATGAGATAGCATGATGCGAGTTTCCTGAAGTGGCTTTTACAGTGCGCTTTAGTTATTGAATCTGTTATGTATTAAATATCCAGTGCAAGCAAACAGGAATGCTGCTTAGTCACAAAGCATCTTAAATAAGAATGGTGTCTGCTTTTTTCCCTTTCTGTGACTACTGGCTAAAAAAATCCCAATAGCACAACTTCTTTTTTCAAGTCAATTAGTTTTTATGCTAAGCCACTGAACTGTGTGAACTGAGATAATAGTGAAGTACAAGATCATATGGACAGTAGCTTGATTTTAATATGTGTGAGTTTTTGTGGGGGTTTTTTTTTTAGTTCAAGTGGCACAATATCCCTTTGCAGCCATATGGGCTACAAGTCTTTACCAGGAACTACTTGGTTAGTGTTGTACTGCTTCTCACTTGATGAAAGGAAAAGCTTGCAGGATTGAATGGCCGGTAGTTTGTAACCCATCGTAACAGTCAACACAAAGAAAACCTACTTTTGCCATTTTCAATCTTTATTGCTAATTGAGCAGTAAGAAACTGGCTGGAAGTAGTACCTTGTAGTTACAGAAGAAAAGAAAGGTTCTTAAAGTGCTTTACAGTGATTGTGTCCTGTTGGATCCCTTGTGTCTCACAGAAACATTTGCTGTGCAGAGCACAAACTGGCCTCAACTTCAGCCCAGTGACTCAGCAAAAAACCATGTCCTTCCTAAATGCCCCAGATGTTATTTCAAGTATGGAGAAGCTTCCTGACTTGCTACTATTATCTTGTACCACTATCACTAATATTACATGAAATACCGTTGCTGCAGAGGTATAGCACAGGGCATGAAGCAGAACTCAAATTACACACGGATGTTTCTGTCTTGTGCCCCAGTCAGGCAGTAGTCAACTATGCTTGTGCATTTTGTGAGGACATTCATTAGCAAGCTTTCTTCATTGCTTGCCCACTACACATCTTGTTCAACCTACATTTCATAGTCCTTCAGAAAATCCGCCTGATTGAGGGTGAAGAGAATAATTTTTAAACCTTGACAGTGTTTTCTTCTACAACTGCAGATATTGGCAAGTGCCTTGACCCTTCCATCTGGACCTGATGGTGCTATGCTATCTACAGGCTCAGGCATGAGAAAGAACTTTCTTGCCTCAGAAAGACATCAGTTAGGTTATCAAGGTCAGCAGATATTAGAAATAAATGAAATCAAGGACTGAAAGGGTTCAGAAAGAAATGAAATCAAGGTTCCTCTTCTACAAATGTTTGATAATGAATCCCATTTGATAATGAATTACGTTTTATAAAGGTTGTCAAGTAAACCTGTAGCTACATGTGGTTCCTATAGTGCAAGTGAAATATAATTCCCAAAGTACGAACTCTGCTTTCATGCTCATTGGGTTTTAATTCCATCCCCACTCACAATTCCTGATTTTTCACTTGTTTAAACACACCTCCTCTGCCTGCCAGACCTGCCTGTGCCTCTCTGAGAGTCCAGCCCAGCACTTCAAAACCATTTTTCTGTAGCCAGCATTTCTTCTTGTGGGCTGTTGTGATGGTCCTTTCTGCTCTATCAGTTTGAGCAAACATGGGGTAGGATTTTGTCCAGGAGAGGGTTAGTTTGGACTCTTGGCAGAAACTTGATTTCCTTAATCTTCAATTTTCTAAAGGGAAAGGGTGGATCCGATTCCCTGTGCAGTTCTGCAGCAGCCTGCCTGGGCCCATGCACAGGGTTTAGCTTCAGGCCCTTTCATCGGAAGGGCACATAAAGTGTTCTGTGAAGTGATGTAAAACGTGCATATGCACAACTAAGGTCAAAGAAAGAGAGAGTGAAGTTTATTGTTTTCTTAGGAATCTTTCATGGGGAAAAGAAATAAGTAACAGCCATTGCATTCACAGCTGATGAGTCTTTTTAATGGATTTTCTTCCAGGAATTTTTCAATGACATTTCAATCTATGCAAATTTCCAGCACCTGCAGCATCCCATGCCAAGGAATTCAAGCTCATGCTATGAAGAACTATAGTTATTTTGAATCTGCTAGTTTTGCTAGATGCTCCCTCATTCCTGTTTCAGGACATCCAGTGTATAATCATTTCTGCTTTGTTCCCTCCATGCCACTCATGGAGATCAGCTCTTTGTAGCATGTTCCTTAAGCTTTTCCAGGCTGAAAGCTCCTGGTCTGTAAATGTTCTTTCTACAGAAGAAGATTCATAACTTTCAGCAGCAGCTTTCTTGCCAAAGAGGCAAGAAGGGGATTGCTTAAGAAGGTTTAGTCCATAACAAAATCCCAGCCAAGGGACAGGTTTTGAGTTTCCGTGCAAAAATCTTTGCATTTGATTCTTCAACCCATACACTCACCAAACCTTCAGTTTAAAGCTGCCCCAGCTTAGGGCATTTATTCTTACTTTATTTTCCTGTTGAGAAATAACTGGCACAAGTGACCCACTCTATCAGAAAATCCAAGTCTGCTGAAGTGCACAGTCGTCAAACTGATTAAAAGAATCCATTTTGGTGGCAAATTTGCTGGAAAAAGTATCAGCTGAAATATAATGATTTCATAAAGCAAAACACCCCGAGGGTTTTGCATGTCAGTGCTAATCGAGCCTCACTACAGCTACGCACTGGTACTGTTAACAGAAATTATCGAGGATAAAAATATTGTTACCACTTAGTAAAAGTCCCATAAAGCTACAGCTGAATTTAACAATATGCCCAAATTGTCCATCTAGTTTTGCAGACTAAAGCTGTATTTTTGTAAGGCTGGAGTTTCTTTTTCTTCCCTTAAAATTAATGGCAGCGGCATCTCAGCTATTGAAGTGGCTTCGGAAACTTTGGGTGGCTCTTTCTAATAATAAATTATTAATGAAGTTTAGCTGAAAAGAGTTTACAGCCTCAGAACTGCCTGCACTAGTACAACTGAGCTATATTAAAAAAGATGCAAAAGATAAACTATAAAAATGAAATAACACCACTGCTAAACATTAGATTTCTTGATTTCATGGGAAATTAATAGCTCTTTTCATTCCCATTTTTTCTATGTTAATGAGTGCTTTTTAGACTAGTTGGTATTTAAATTTATAGTGTTAATAATGTGTTTTTAAAATAGTTATCCCTTTGCTTTATTTTCATTCTGCCGTGGCCTAATCCAAGCACACTGTGTAGTACTAAAGTACTTATTGGTGAGTTCTTTGCTTTTAAAACAAGGTCATTTGCAATTAAAAATTAATTAAGGCAAAAGAGGATTAAATATTTCTGGATGATATGGGGGTTTGCTCCTGTTTTCAGACAAATCTGAGCTGGAGCAGTGAGACCAGGAACTGGAGAGACTGTAGTGCAGAACAGCTGGGATCATATGCTGCCCTCTGTCTTGGGTAAGCCCTTCTTGGACTGCTCCAGCAGCTCCCTGACAACTTGTGAACATGTAGTACCAAACACTGCTTTTTGCTTCTTAATCGGTTTCTTTCAGCACCTCTTCAGTCAGTCTTGTATCTCTAGAGAACACAGACTGCCTGGCACATCATGTTTTTCAATGCTTTACCAACGTGCTTCAAGAATAAACCAGTGATTTATGAAACAACCCTCTATTTAAAGTCAAGTGAGCAACCAAAATATAGAACAGGAAGCATCTCAGTGATGCAAGCAGTTGACATGGAAACTTGCTCAGGCCAACAACTATTATTTTCCAGCAAATCTTTCAAAAATCATAAATATTTAGTGTCATGAACAGCAAATGCTCGGGTGCTGCTCTTGAGAAAACATCTGGCCTTTTTCTTTCCTATTGAAGAGTGATTTGAGTATTTGAAGCTCAATCCTCTGTTGGTGACAGGGAAGGGTTTTTTCTGCCATTAAAATCAACTTGATCTTTATGAAGCCCTAACATTGCTTTGTTGAATGCATCTTCTGCTGTAGTCACAGAAATACAGAACACTTGCAAATTGCAGTCTACACTGTGTTTTCTAAGGAAAATTAAAAGTACCAGTTCTGGTGGCATTTATGGCAGGCTAAAAACTGCATATGTGGGCTACAAATTAAAAAGCAAGAAGAGAAAACAAATCTTGTGAAGACTGACTGTATCCATGCATCAGTTTGTACTGCGATGCTAAACACTACAGAGAGTCAGAAATACGGTCCCTAATTTGATAATTAGGAACTGCTTGTGCTAAACGTAGAAACAGAGAGTCACAGAATCATTTAGGTTAGAAAAGACCTTTAAGATCATAGAATCTAACCATTAATCTCTGTGAGCAGGTAAGGATCTTTTTATTTACTGGCTATTTACAAGGGTACTCATAAGTACAGTTTTCCCAGTTCTGTGCTCAAAGCACGCTGTGAACTTTCCCACATAATGGAAGCAGTGACCTCCAGCACATATTTTGCCACATTTCTAAGGATTTCAGAATGCAATTTCCTAATATCAGCTGTAGCAGAGAAGGTCCCATGACCATGAACAGGGTGCATGATACACTGAGTTACACCTTCTGTTCACTGACAGGGTAAAGGGGCAGTAGGATAGATTTCTGCACCCTCTCTTTTTGAGGCTGTCTCCCTCCATCCTGCCCGCAGTCCCAAACCTCTTCTGTTATGCCCCCTGTGGACACTAGACAAGAGTAAATTAATCTTGTGAAATACCAGCCCCACCTGAGCTCAGGTGTTTGATCTAATATTCTGTATTTAAACATTGGATGCTGACATTAGTTAAAACCTACTCTAATTTTTGTCATTTTCACTTCTTTTCCAATAGGTCGACATTGACCAAATCACCCTTTGAATATATTGCTTTACTCTGTGTGATTGCCACTGTGTCTGCGCTGGCCTGTTCCATTGTGCACTAGATACAAACAAGTAATTTTCTGATCAAGAGCAAAGAACAAACAGAAAAATGATCTACAGGAGTAGATCAAAGGTGGAAGAATAAATCAACTTTTTGTATAAACTTGTGCTTCCTGACAAAGAAAGACTGAAAATATTCTAGATTGCTGCACTAAAACAATCAATGGGAGAGAAAGGACATGCATTTTGAAGGCAAAAAAAATTGCTGTGTGAGCACAAACTGAATTGCAGGCATCCTAATTCAAGCTAATCTGATCGTAACTTGAAATGTTTACAAAATTGCAGGAGATGATACTCAAATATGACCTCTTTCCATGAAAACCCCTTTGTAAATAAAGTATCATGAAACATTGTCATGGTTCAAGCCCAGCCTATAACTCAGAACCATGCAGCCACTCCCTCACTCCCCTGCTTCTTCCTTCCCCCAGCTCCACAACAAACATTTATTGTGGTTCCTATCAATTTTTAAAGATCCCAAGTGGTAACAGCAGGTGTCATGGAAATCTGTCACCTCATCATGGCCATTTCTAATTACGTTTTCAAAGAGAAGCTCCACCTCTTCTAACTGCCCCACTTCCTCTGGACTGAGGAGCTCTTTTGGGTCACTGAGCTGGGTTTGGTTGAGTGTCACAAAGAAAACATGCCAGGCACAGGTTAAGAGAAATGGGTCTATCTCATTGCAGGGGTACAGATCCCAAGCACGTTTCTGATGTATCTTACATATATAGCTTCATAGGTTGCTCTTCCAAAAGTTGTTTTTCAGGATAAATCTAAAATCAGGGAGTGGTAACTCTTCTTAATTTAAACTGAAACTCAGTCTTAATTAGGACAGCCCATTGGGGAGATACTGCTACTTTTACAAGCTAGTCAAACCAAAATAAGCTACTGCCAGTAAACAATTGCATTCTGGGAATTTCAGGGTTTCTGATGATGTTTGTATCTTTGGTACCCCTGGGATAACATCACTCAATTAAATACAAAGCTGAGCTCATAAAAGGGACATAAGGAGTTCACCATATCATCCTTTATTGTGTGCTCACATCTGGCTCACCGTGGATTCAAAAACAAGATCATCATGTCATCCTTTTTTATAAAGGAAGAATATTGTGCACATATTATTCTGGTTATCTAATAGAAAAGGTTTGGAGTTGATGGGTTGTTTTATTCCCCACAGCCCAGACAGCTGGCTCAGAATTTAGCACTATCGGATACAACATCCAAAGGTTTGACTTTATTAATATACTTGGTACAAATAATGATATCATAATACTAAAACAGATTAATGTGAGTTTGAAAAAGCAGTTAACCCTCATGCCTCATGGTATAAATTATGTCTCGGGAAGAAGAAAATGGTCCATTTTAAGATTTCTTGCACCTTTCTCTGGAATAACAGGAGTTTTATCAGTTCACATATATAAAAAAACCCACATTTTTAGAACTAAGCATTCTTCCTCACCACTTCTTGGATTGCTCCAGCAGATAGTGAGTATTATCTTGAAAGCAAAAGCTAACTGCAGGCTTACAGCCCATGATTCACTCTCTACAAGTGTGACAGAAAGTTGAGCTGTAACTCTGCCAGTGATTCCAGAACGACTTGTGTAACCTTTGGCTCAAATAAAATATTGTTTTTCTCCTCCTCAATTGTGTAATAAATAAAGGAACAAGAAATGAAGAAATGCAAATAATGTTATCGGTGAAAGTAATGAGACGCTGAAACAGCTTCTGAGAGATCTAGTAGTTTCTTAATCCTAAAAGGCTATTAGTTGCAAACTGATGTCTGTCTGTAGTCTTAAATTCTGCTCCAGTCTGTTGAATTCTGTTCAGGAATTACTGGATAAAATACAAGGCACTTGACTGGGCTGGAGTATGAGTGTAGGATCCGAATAGTATTTCCTATTTTTAAATTTCTGAGGCAATATGTACCCAAAGGAGGTTTACATATTAACAGAATTACCACTGGAGGTATTTCACAACCAGTGTGAGGTAACCCTCATGGGGCAGAGTAAATGGTAATTGGCACTGGAAGAAAGAGTGACTAGAAATTGTGTTTCACTCTAAAGCAAAAAAAATCTCACCCTCCTCATCCTCCCACCATCTGTCTCAAGGTGAACTGTTTTCTGTTAACCTCTGCAGTCAAGCACAAAACTAAATGCCGCAGCTTTATCTTTTTTATCAGTTGCACATGAGCTTATTCGTTCTTTTATAGTAAATATTAGGGTATATGTTCACCAGAAAAGTTGACTTTGGAAAAGTTCGGTCAACAGAAGAGATACACAAATATTGCCTTAGAAGAAAGCCCCCAAGAAAATAACTGGGACAGAAGCCAACATCTCTACGTTCTTCCTGGCATATTTGTTCACAGTCTTAGTTTAATTAAATCTAATGAGATTCATGAATGATCCTTGTGATTTGTCTCTGCTGTCTCATCAGATAAGCCTCCACATACCTTTAGTCCCATTTGAAAGTGATTTTTGTAATTAATTTTCTACAATAAGTGTACTTACTTCACACACCATTTACTCCACTTCCCTATTGTCTAATGAAGTAAAAAAATATCACTTGAGTTAAAATGATCTTGCCAATTGTTGTAACTATTTCTTTACCCGCTCTTCTCAGAAGAGCTTTTTATTTGGCTTGTCTTCATATATCTTTCTTTTTGCTCTCTGGATTAACCTTGCTGGTTTTCAGCAGAGGGGGAGCATAAAATAATGAGTCTGTTGTACTTGGGACTGCAATCACCTGTTGTGTTAGAGATACTGCAGAGAGCGCTCCCTTTGCTTAACATTAGCTGTCAAGGGCTGAGTAGTCCGTATAATAAGGGATGATTTATATGCACAAGCTGATTAAGCTTTATTTGGATTTTCTTCTGTTAAGCATTTTGCTAATTTGCATATGAATATTACATTAATTAAAAGAAAGTTGTTGCCCACCAAACTGCTCATTAAATGCCAAGTCTGTTCATCTGATAGATGGCTATTTTCCCCAGGTCTCCTAACACAGATATATCTGGAACATGCAGAGCTCTTGGGAAAGGCAAAAGACTGAACAAAGCCAGAGACTTTCATTGCCAAGGTAAGCCACAGCTGGCAATCCAGCTTCCTACAGATGCCCGCCAAGACATCCCACTGCCTGAGCTTCTCCCTGTTTAGTTATAACTAAGATGTGCACATACATCCAACTCCACCTAAGTGACATTTAAATTAGAATTCTTTGCCCAGAGAGGAAGGAAAATATTCATCCTCCATGACATTCACACCTGGAACAGACATGGCCTTGGTAACTCTGTTCTGATCTTGCAGCTAGATCTAATGTTGAAGCTGGGCCTGCTTTGAGTGAGGGAGTTGGACCAGAGACATCCAGAGCTTCTTTCCAACTGAAATTATCAGTGTTCCTTTAACCATGGCGCTTCTGTATTTGTTTGGGGCACAGGTATTTCACTTCTATGATATGAACCACTGGTGCTTTAAACAATGTATTTTCTTCTGGGTAGTCTAATCTTTGAAATACCTTATTTGTGTTCTGGAAGAAAGACCTTTTGTAGGTTTTGAGGAGCCTGGATTCACTGCAAGCAATGTCATGTGCTACATTTTAGAAAATATATCACTGGCACAAAATTCATAGTTGATTATATTTGCCCAATATCAGATGAACTCTGTATCTGAATGCTGAAGAAACTCTGCAATTTCTCTGTTTTTAATTATTAGTATATGTAGCTTATTTATAGATGCTGTCTTCTAGGAAATGTTCAACAACAAACACCCCTCTGCTTTCCCCTGCCTTTGTCCTCAGATGCCTTAGTTCGTATTAGAACTATTTCCTTTTCCCCTGAAGCACATAGATTTTTTCATCCACCAATACAGCCAGTGCAAGAATTTCCCCCTCCCACTCTGAGTGATTCTGAGTATTCACAAATGACAGTTATAAACTATTTTGTATAAAAGTAAAGTATGTCCTCCTGTTCTTTAGATGCTTCAAATGTTTCTGCAGAAATTATTTATCAATCTGCATTCAGAGACAGGCTGAAAAGATTTTTTTATGTTGGAATTAGCTGTGTGTGTGCATGTGCGTTTGACATAAAATAATCTATTGGCAGAAGCACCCTGCTTTAAAGTTGATGAAGGCAATCTGTGATAATTAAGGAAGCAATTTTTTTTTTAATTGCCAGAATTATTTCCAGGACTACTTCTTAGAGATACTGCATTTGTCTTAGTTTCTGTTGTTAAAACTGTAATACTCTACAATAATTGTTTCTTCATGTAACAAAATTCTTAATCAGAAGCATTAATTCTGATATAAAAATATAAACATAATTAAATTGTCAAAATATGAAAACAGATACTTTCTAGCTGTTCTCAGAGACAGTGTTAAGTAGAGACTGTTTTAAGGGACTAAGAAATAAAGTAATTCCATGAATATTATAGGGATCTACCTCTACTTTCCTGATGTTACTGTCTCTGAGACAACAGGAGTTGCTATGAAAAATGCTTTGGCCACAGTCCCATCACAGTGGGATGAATGTTATACAAATATATATAGTGTTTTAGAAAGTATCACTTCTTTTTTCATTTAATTTCTGCTGCTCAAATCTGACTAATACCCAGAACTGAATTTTACATCTCAAAACTGTCTCACTCTGTAATTTCATGATGGGCAGTCATGCTTGCTGTTCCAGACTTCATTGGGTAATGAATGTCACCACTCAAAGATTTGCTATCAGAAAGCTTACTTTCACCTTCCAAGCAGTGAGATGAAAACTGACTGCAGCAGGCTTGTGGAGGAAAGCCCCTCCACGCCTTACGTATGTACTACCTCCGATTTGTAGAGATCATAGTCAGGCTAGAGTGACAGCTTTTGGCTTCTCTTCTGTCATGTCATGAGTTCCTGGTCCAGCTCACTAACTGCATCCATCAGTAAAATTACCATTCTGGTAGAAACAAACTGCCACACATGAGAAAAGTGTCCTTTTCCATACAGATTGTTTCAAAATCAACAGCTTTAGTGTTTTCTACTGCCTTCCTATATTGCCTTCTTTTACTGCTGGAAGAGTGTGTTGCAAAGATAAAGACTGTAAGAGAGGGCTTGTACCATACTCATCCCTTGTACTTTAGGGGAGCTTTATGAAGATCCCAGGTCTTCAACTGTGTTCACAAGGTAGGGCTTTACTGGGGAGAAGCTAAGGGATCATCCATTGTTTTATTAGCACTTTCTAAAGCAGTACAAGCTCTCTCCTCACAGCGTGGAAAACTGGCCACATGACTGCACGGCTACTTTATGTTCAATTTAGTGCTGCCTATATCCCATATTTACACACAAGAAAAACACTGGCTGCTGCCTGCTTTCTGAAACTATGTGAGGCAAAGTTGAGGCTGGGATTTGGGACCTCCCTTTTCCCCAGCCTGATTTGTCTGTCACCCTTATTCTAAATTTAAGATACTGGTTTACAGAATGCAAAAGGAAGACTCAGAAATGCCTGCAGTTAAATTAAGCACCGGAACATGTCGCGTTTATTTTTAGTTTGAAAAAGTGGATTTTCTTTTCCATGTGCTGAAGTTCTGCTGTCAGAGCCCGCCTGGTAATGTGCATGTTTTCAGAAACTTTGTGAACAAGTAAGTGCTAGCTGTGTTTAGATGGACCTTTGGCTTATCTTCTGACTCTTTTGTGGTTATTTTTGGCAAGAAAGTTCCACAGAATAATAAGCAATGAGATTGAAATGTAGAGAAGAGTCATGCTTTCTGTTGATGAAAGCTCTCTCAGAAGGCTTTTCCCAAAGGAGGCTTTTGTATTCTTAGGCTACACTTCACTGTCTGTCACCTCCTATAAGCTGAACCCAAGAGGCAATTCTGCTACACCTGTGAACCTCTTTCTGCCAAAGCCAGCGGGATCTCAGCATTTCTTTAAGCTTCCTTTGTGAGTGACACCTGCCAGATTCAGAAGGCAATGACATGCTGCTTGGCAGCATCCCAGAACTCTGGTGCCTCTGAGCCAAAGCATATATTTGCTCAAAATCACAGATGCCTCCTATCTTATTGAACAGCTATTTCAGCCCCAGATGAAGACTGTAGTCCCAGAAGACCTCAAAAGGAGTTTTGTGAAATGTTAGATAGGAATAGCACAGTACAGCAAAATGTGTAATGCACATAGCTGATCTTTGACCTGCTTACTTTTCTCTCTCTGGGAGAGTAATAGCTGTACATAAACACTATGTGGTGGACTCCTTTCCAGCTGCAAATGTTCCCCTTAAGAAGAATTAATCATGAGCCTCCTGTACTTAGGGAGATGTTGGATATAGATATTTATGGTGGAATTCATCTCCTCTAACTTATCTGTCATGTATACATCAGCTCTGGCACTTTGTCCGGGTTATCTTCCCTGCAAAGCAGCACCTTTATGGGGTGATTCCTCTCCTTCTAAAGTAGAAGGCTAAAATTGAATTAATTGTCCTTTAGGAAATGCTACTTTCTCCTCTCTGATACTGAAGGGAGTCTAGATAACTAACTCAGATGTTAACATCTGTTTGTTAGCTTCTAAATCTGCACCAGATGACTGGGCTTTCAGTGTAGAGCTACACCAGCTGTTACTGGCAGAACTAAAGACACCCAAGAATTTAACCTTCCTTTAGATTTTGAGTTCTGTTGTAGTCCTGTAGGCTATGTCAGAACAATCCTTATCACAAGATGGCATGAAATGTTCATTGCCTGAGTGTCTGAGAAAACAATTCCAGGATATGTTTTTGCACTATCTTCCCAGCATGATCAAGTATATTTAGTCTCTGTTACATGCTGTTTTTAGAGGTTAAGTGATAAGCTAGACATACTAGAGTTCAAGGAGAAATAGATTCCAATCTAGTGATTAGTTATACTTTATTCTTCTTTTTACCTGAAACTCCCTGAAATATAGGATTTTTTTTAATCAAAAAAAAAAGAGCAGCTCTATTACTGCTCCTATTTCACAGAATCATAGAATACTGTGTTGTCAAAATTTAGCTGCCAACCCACAATCCTGTAAATATCTTTGAATGCTGCATTAGTGAACGTACTTTTAAGTACAATGACAGCCTATTTTGGTTCTCCTGTTTCCTTCATTGTAATTTTTCTTCAGCCCAACTTTAGATGTTACCCTGGTAATACCTCTGACAATATATAAAGCCTGATCTACAATTTTTTTCAGTTCTTTGCTATGACATTAGTATGGAAACTGCCCATTTTCACTCTTTCAATACAAGAGACGTTTGCAGATTGACAAACAAAGTCTCTCAACTGCAGAGAAAAAGCCATGTGGTTGCTGAGAATGTGACTAGAGGAAATTAATTCTGAATAAAATGCAGATTTAAGTTCTGAGACCTTACATTCTCCCTGTCTTATCTGGTACAGCATTGTGCAAATATTACTCATTAATGACACAGCTTTGTAATTCTGTGCTGTTTCCATCATTTTATATCTTGGGATTTAATCACATTAACATTGTAATTTTATTAGAAAAGGCTGATATTCTGATCTTGTTAAAGGAATGAAGGTGATAAATATTCCTCCTTGTTTATTGTATCTGCTTCTGATGCATTTATAGGAGAGGTGAAAGGAAAGTAGAATAAAGCCATCCAGATAAATTTTTAATATATAGTTTCATGATCCTGCAATAGCAACTATATAATGAGGCTTGTGAAACAGTCTCTGTTACGTTCCCAGCCTGTAACTTCCCAGTGCTACAGGTCTGTGCCCAGGAAAAACATTTTTGCCACTTTGAAAGTTATCTGAGTTCAGGTCATTTATTAAGGCTATTTATTAAGCAGTATCCAAATCCACAAAGAGTTCTGTGAATTTCAGCAGAGTGACTCCTGCTGTGGGATATTACTGAAATGATTAAGGAAGGGTTCAAACAGCCAACTACAGCACTGCAGTAATTTCATTAGGAAAAAAAAGGAAAGGAAAAAAGCAGTGAACCATTCTGCACAATTTCCATTTGTGGGCCATACTACAGCACAAACATTTCCATTGGTAACAATTTTACAGATTTTGCAATGAAAATGTTGAATCTGAACTTCAGACCCTGCCAAAAGGAAATCCCCAGCCCCATTGCAGTTTTTTTCTGCCTATGCATGTGTGAAGGACAGATATTTTGGGACTGATGCAAAGGAGCAGCACAGATTCATGCTCTACACTTTAACATGGAATAGGAGAGCTTTCCATGGAAAGCATTTGTTTTGCCCTTCCCATCCCATACATCCTACACTGGTGATCACCAGCACCTAACCCATGGCACACCACAGACGATATAGTGTTTTTCTGTCAGCCTCAATATCAATACTTTATTTCCCATGGCATGAGCAAGCCTGGAGGCTCTCCCAGGGTGCTCTCTGCGTACTATATGCTAGTAATTGCTGCCTGAAGTGGCCTGAGGCAACCCAACCTGCTGAGGAACCCCTGTGTGCAGTGGATCTCCAACCAGGAACATTCATCTGTCTCAAGGGTAACTCTTGTGATAGGAGACATGGGTTCATGATATGGCTTGCAGCTGTTCATTTATTCTGTCTAACAAGGGATTTAGGGTGAATAATCCTCTCTATTTGCCCAATGCCAAATCATACTGCTGGGAGAGCTGGGGAAGGGAACAAGAAAAATGACAGACCCCTGTTTAATTATATTCCTCCTCTTTCTTCTTTTCATCCAATGGTCTCCAAGCAATTCAAGAAATAAGCCAGTGATATTACCCCAGCTTCCAGAAGTCCCACTGGCAAAACAGTAGTATGAGTGGATGCAAAACACAGAATCTCTGAGTTCCACACAACTACCTGCTCTGTGACAGTATTTTAAGGTCTTATTAGTCAGCACAGTTTTTTCCTATTTTCTCAGTGTTTGGTAGTACATACAGATTCTTTTTTACTTGTTTATTTTAAACACAGATGTCATTTTAAATTAGAGTAAGAGTAAATAAAAGTAAATAAAAGAAAAGCAGTAGAATTCCCATGCAAAAGAAAAAATAAACAAAAGGGTATTGTTTTATCTTTAAAATTGTTTGCTTCTCCCTCCTTCCTCTCTCCTGAACTTAAAATACCCAGCTATAATTAAATATCCTCCTTTTAAAGGAGGGAGCTATAGTCACAGGATTGGAGAGGCCAAGGGGCATAGCCAGGATGAAAGAGCATAGCTTTCTCTGAGCTCTGTGGTGGGAACCACCATATTGCCTTTGCTCCACTTTCTTCAGACAGCTTCCCAGCAGGAAACTGAGCTATTTGTACCAACCCTGGTGCACAAGTAGACTCTATATGCTAAATTATTTTTAGTGTATTCTATAATCTTAATTTAAAGGCACATATATGCAATAAGGAAGTCTTAACCATCTTGGAACTTCTTTTATGACCCATATCTACTGTTTACCTCCTTCTTGGTTTTCCCTAAATCCCCCATTCTTTTCTCTTACTGCTGTTTTGAAAAGAGGAAGGGTTAAATGAGACTCTTCTGTGACTCTTGTGCATCTGGCAGTGCCGGTGCCTTTTTCCCTGTGCAAAAGGGGATAGCTCCAACAGAGTTCTCCCCTCCTTCATGCTTTGCAGTGGGAACTGCAGAATCTCTCCTTTGGCCACCAGCCTGCAAAGGGAGATTTTCCTGCTGGTGGTAGATCTTCACCATTTGATTTGTTGAAGGATGAAGGTTCTTGAGCCAGGCTGATGCTTCAGGTCTTTCATGTGTCTGTCAGTATCTCTCAAACTTGACAAGCATCCTGGTCAGAAGCAGATTACCTGTTAGAAATGTATAGTTTATATACGACTCTGTTTTCTTCCTTGGACGACAGTATATGTCTTACTGTTCTCATAACTTTAGATCCTGGAGTTGCACCTAAATTAGGTGTGAGTCATAAAAGGTGTAACTAAGGCTCTTCCCCTACCTAGCTAGAGGCTATCAGATTCTGGAAGAGTGCAGGAAAGACCTGGGTAAATGCATTACTATAGTGTCCTGACAAAACCTCTTCCTGCTTGGCACCAGTTGCCCAAGCACACCAAAGAGAGACTGGACACCTCTGTATGTATGCCTGGCTGGGGCAGCCATGCTTGCCTGCTGTCCTGGCCAAGAATTCCTTTGGAGTGAGCAGTGGCAAAAGCAGGCAGATCAACCTGCTGGGCTCATCCTGCTGGGTCCCAAGGTTCCTCAAGAACAAAGAATTAAGCAGGACTAATGGCATATGATAGTAGGATTCAGAAATCCCTCTAATGTATTTAGAGAGGCAGCAGCTGTATTCAACTATTCTTGCTCCTTTCCCAAATGCATCTAAAGGGCGGTCTGCATAGTGGCACTGCAATAGTGGAACTTCTGGACTTCCAGGTCTGTGCTTTGTAGTTGGCTCCCAGCATAGTAACACTCAGGCTTCAGTACCTTTTGCTTGTGGCTGTGTTTCTGCAAGACACAAAAACCCAGCCTGTGAGATGTTTGCAAATGTGCAACTACAACTGCATACACACGTTCCTATGCATGCAACCAGCAAACAAATAAGATGGGTAAAAATAAACCTGATTAACTAGAACAGAAAACTTATTTGTACTTGCTTATAAATGGGTACCATGATGCTGATGCTGCAGATGACACGAGATACTTGGTGGGGTTTTTAAATAGGAAGAGGTTGGAAACATTTTGGCAGGCTTTAAAACTTTCTAGCTGCAGGTTCTGAGGCAGACCCAGGAGTCCTGTTAACACTCGGTTGTACAGCCTGTGTTTGAGAAAGTATCCTAATTTCAGAGCACACAAAGACAATGTAATCATTAATATACTAAATAAGTGCATATATCCTTGCAACATTCAGCCAGTATAGTACAGTTATCCTAAAATGATACAAATGCCAGGCTGAAAATGAAAACCTGCTGCTGTTTTTAATTAATTCTAGATCTTCTGTATTTTTCCTTTGTATTTGTGTCTACAAAAAGCTGGTACTTTGAGGGCAATAATATCAATTAATAGTTCAGTTGCAGTTACAAAGATTGTCTAATTGGAACAGCTATAGTCCAAAGATATATCAGCTAACAAATTCAATTTCAAATGAATTCCAACCAGCACGATGTTGTGTAGAAGATCTGTTTTTCAGCATGATAAAATCTCTAAATAAAAAAGGTATACATATGTCTCTTATGGAAGAGGAAAATGAAGAGCCAGATAATTAGACTGATGCAGAAATCAGAGGAATTGCAATGAAATCAAAAGAGTTACTGCTCATCTACAAAGTGTAGCTCAGTTCAGAAGTGCTTTCCTCCTTGGCCATTTTTCTCCTTTGAAGCCATTTGATAGAATTTGGAGTGGGCTGAAGTGGTAGTTCAAAAAACATACGGTATGGCAACAAGATAAAATTGAAGCAGCACGTTGTGGAGACCTGCATGAGGCAGTCATGCTTGTAAGAACTATGTATAGACAGAAATCTCCTCCGAAGGAGATTTCTGTGGGGAGCAAAGAAAGTACTTAACAGACTGTCTGAAGAGAAATCCTGACACTAAAGCCATCAGAAATAAAGAGGTTTGGGTTCATGTTCCTTGAGCTAAAAGAATTCTGCAGATTCCAACAGAATGTGAGCTGGATCATTTTGCTCTGGTTGATGTACTTCGTGTGTCCAGGTGCTAATTGATTCCCCATTCATATGTTTATTATTTAATTGTGATTCTTCTGATTTTCTAGGCATCTAGATTCTGTAATATAAAATACTGTGGAATGATAAAGAGAAAATAATTGTTACTACCTATTTCAGTTTATGAGACACAATACTGCTAAGCCACAAAGACCAAACTGGACATAATTCACACATCTTAACATTGTAAGCTGAAGGTCATTACATACAACAGACTTACAAGAGATACAAGATCCAAACAAAGCTCCCCCTCTGGAAAACAGTCTTTCAGCCATACTGGCAAACTGAATTGCAGTTGCGGAAGGAAGGTAGTCTCAGCTGGATCCTGCGGTGACCAGCAGTGCTATATATACTAGAGGTTTTGTTAACACCTTAAACCCTACCTGGAAAAAACACTGAGTAAAAGTTCAGGATTGTGTTTCCAGCTGTGTTGTAATGGGGCTGACTACACAGAAACGGATGGTGAGATTAGTTATTTAGTCAACTGGAAAATATAGGAGATAACTCAATGAATACAAAACTTTCTCAAACACCAGCAAAGGTCTTAATTTCTTCACATGAAAATGCTTTTAAAGGCATGATATTTTATCAGGAAACCATGTTATTTTTGTTACCTTTGTAACCTTTGTGTGTTGCATTTGTATATGACATCATAGGCCAATCATGATAATACTTAAGTTGATGCCCAGGAAGGAGATGTGATTTTCAAGCATTTTGTGTGATCATAAGGAGTGAACAAAACCTTCAGTATATCCCACTAAACAACGAGACAGAAGCAACGACTGTAAAAAGTGTGTCCTTCGTCACCCTCGATGATGGAGCCAGGGACAGGCTGGCTCTTCCAGCTGTGTTTAAACCAGGAGATCTTTATCTGAACGTAAGGCTGGGAGGCAGCAGAGCACCCCCTGAGGCACAGACCTGGTAAGAGAGCCTGAAGTTGCCCTAAGTATTGCTTTAGTCTGCATGGGTTGGAAGAGAGAACCACCAACACCTGGGGAAAATCTGAACAGGAATGGAGGGGGCATTGCAACTCTGCACTTTCCGCTCTGTGGGTATTGTTTGAGTCTCTCCTCTCAAGCTTGCATCAGTTGTCTGCTCTCTTGGCCGAACACCCATTCATCATTTTATTACTCTGTGAGATCAGTGCATCTCAATATAAAGCCTGATGAGTTTTAAATGGTCCAAAATTAGTATGTGTAGCAGACAGAGGCCAATCAATCAATGGACAAAAATTAATCTGTCTTGTAAAGAGTGGCCTGCAGATCAATTTCTTCTGTGAGCTGAGCCACAGTATTGACTCAGCTGTGGGAACAGATGATGGACCTAAAAGTTCTGCAAATTAAATGATTTAAATTAGTACTGTAAGTATTAAATCAATGTTAGGCAGAACAAGAGGTGATATGTTCTGCTGTTTATCCTAAAATTAAATCTGGACAGCTGTTGAACAGTGCTATTTTTCATAGATTTGTAGTTTTCTGGGCCAGTGTTCTGTCCTGTTCTAGTTCTTGTATTGTTTTTTATTCACTAGTCTGGAACTGAATTACAATGAGTGTGATAAGGGATAGATGGCTTCATGGTTTGGGGTTTTGGTAGTTGACAGGGAAGGAGAAAGAGGAGGTGATTCGAGTTGTGTGATTCAGTCCATGAAAAATGACCAAAGTTAGTACCTGTTTTGGAACTATCAGCAGGGCAACTCTCGAGGATCTTGGAGTGACTCTTCTTTAGCAGGAACTCACACATTAGGGTAATGCATTTTGTTCACTCAGGGTGTATGTATACCCTTGAGTACTGCTGCCACATGTGTAGCTTTTTGGGGCCACAAGGATTTGGTTTCCATGATGATTGATCTAAAACCTCAAATCTATTCTAAAAATGAGGAGGGGGGAAAAGGTAGTACAGTAATACACATCTTCCAGGTTTGATCGATTTCCAGGTGCAGAACAGCAGTTTTCAATATCTGAAAGCAATTATTGGAGCAACAGTTGAAAAAACATGTTATATGATTCTCATAACTGTAAGGCTGTCACCAAATACATCAGCTTCCCTACCTAATGTCATACTTGCGTTCGTGCCTTGTATGAATTAATTCAGCTGATGAAAGATAATGTTTCATGGGCTGAGAAACAGGGTCATATTCCAACAGAGGTTTAATTTGGGCTTGTGGTTGGTGATGCTGACTGTTTCGATTGCTCTTAACAGAATTACTGTTTTGTAATAGTATTTGTGACTTTCCTACTCTTTCCTTTTTCAACAATAACTGTTGTTCTTGTATCTGAACAACAGAACACAACAAAAAAGTGTTGGAGCAGCTGGAAAACAATGGCTGGAGAGTCATGGCCAGGCAGTGAGCAGGGGAGCTCGTTCAGGGATGCACCATGTAGGGGAGTGTGTTCAGCCAGCCTCTGAGTCCCCAGTGAGGGGTCGGGTCCTTCAGTTTATAATGGGCACTATGACTTCTGTTGCATAATCATAGCCCTCAATAAAACAAGAAACGCGAAACAACCTGGTTGCATACCAAAGTACTGCAAGGAATATTGGCCAGTGGAGACTCTCAGTCTCCTCTTTCATGTTTGTCTCTGAGGTACTGTGGTCTGGGCTGTGTGGGCACCTGATTTCACCCTGTGCCCCAGTTCATAACAGTTTACCACGATCTCATGAAAACACGTGAGTAAAAAAGGCCCTGGGTAATACAATAAACATATTTTCACCATTCTTTCATCTCCTAAATAAATGTTCCTTTTCTCCACCAGCTGGAAGTTGACTGTCTCCTTCAAAGAGCCACGCTTAATTTAGCAGATAACACTGCATTTTTTCAGATGCAAAGATATTTTCTAAATGCATCCTGGAGATATGATGCTGTTTCATCTCTCCTCTGTTTTCTTAAGAGGGTACAAAGTAGCTCATTTGAAGAGCAGCAATTTAAAAAATGAAAGCTATTATGTGCGTGCATTTATATGTATATTTATATGTGCACTATGGTTCACCTTGATCTAGGTAGCCATGTTTACTATGGTCTTTTTCTGATACCAGCTGTAGATGGTGAAGTGATTTGGGGTGAAATTCTTTGCTGAATTTACTACTGCGATCATAACACTAACTTTAGACCACATGGAAGCTTTTAAGACCAATAAAAAATTCCAGACTCTCTCTTCAGGGCGACGTATCATATTTACAGCTGCACCATTGCAGCCACTGCTGTAATTCAGGTATTACATTTTCAAGTGTTACTGAAAAACTGTTACTGAAACATCGAATTTTATGACATTTAATCTCAGAGTATTAATGGAAAGGCTTGTACAACACAAATACATTTGCAAACAAGCACAATTAGCCTAGAAGTAGCAGCTAGGTGAGGAAAGCTGCGGACTGAGAGCAGGAAGAGGATTTATGTTTATTACAATGCCCAATAAATCATTTACAGCAAGAACCAGTTACCTGATTATTTCCAGTGTCTGCTCTTCAATTAACAGAGTGAATGTGCACCTTTAAAGAAACGAAGATGTAATTTCCCTTGATGCACTGGATTTTTGTTTCAGCCTAGAGACAACATCGTATGTACAGGTTTTATTTAGTCATTGTACAAGAGTCCATTGCTGAGAGCCCAGCTCACTCTGGGTGGGATTACCAGTACTCTGCAACCAGGGACATTTTATAACAAGTTTAATATAGCATTAAAGCATTAAAGCTTTCAAGCAAGAGATGGAAGGGACTGTGGGAGCAGACTGGGATAATACTCCCTTGGTGGAGCTGCACTGCAAGTGTAGCAAGAAATTTGCTGGTAGTGTGACAATAGATTCTGTAAAGGAAGCTGGGTCACTCAATCCACTACACTGGGCCAGTACAACAAAAATAATCTGATTCAGCCCCTTCTACTTGTTATTCTGATCTCTTCATTGCCAGTCAGCTTCTTATATGAATGAATGCTCACAAAAAGCAAACTGGACACTAATGTTATTCAAGTCATGAATTATGAGAGCATAGGCACCCAGATGAGCTCTTTTTATTTCATGTGCAGTATGTTTATGTGTACATTACACAGGGAAAGTAAGAAATATTCATGTTCATAAAACCTGGGGCAGTCAGGCAGGCAATACAGACAGTGTTGGGGACCTTGCTGAGGTCTTGTTTCAGAGCTCTGAGGAGCTGACAAGGGGTGTGCTGTGCAAGCCCATCTCCGGGGCTCACCTCGCTGCTGACACAGGAACTGCTCACCACAGAGGGGAGGAATGCTCAGAGGGAAGCCTCTGCACCAGGTATCTTGGACTGTGATTGCAGTGAGTGTTGAGGGAGTTTCTTCATGAAGCAATGAATCACAAGGAGGCTTGGATAGAGAAAATTGATACCCATCAGTTGTCAACCTCTGTGGTGACCTGCAGATGGAAATTGCTATGCAACTGCTCAGAATAGCTGTATGAACTATAAAAGCTTCTTGCCTTGCAATCAAAGCAAGATTTCTTCTGGAGAATTTCTAGGTGACGTATTGCTCATGCACTGAGTCCATCCATTTCCTAAAGTGGTGCAATGAAAAAGACAGATGAACTATTGGGAACCACCAAGTCAGAATTTCTCATCCTGCGCTCCAAGGTCCAATATATAAAAATTGAGAAACCCCGGGGAGTATATGTTCCTGACGGAAATTTGCCAAATAAATGAGAACTGGTTTGCACTTATTTGAACATGTATATTGTTCAGGCATCTTTTTTATGCTATTCCTTTTATGCACATAGCATACATATGCTTCAATAGGTTCTATTTAATATTGAACAAAGATTATGTGCAACAGCTTTTAACTAAACTATTTACTGTGCTTTGTGTGTCTTAATCTCTATTTGGTGTGATACTAATGATAGAAATATTAAAGTTCAGAAAAAGCAGGAGTGATAATAAAAGTTAAATATTCAGTTTTGTAGACATTTTTGTGCCTGGAGCACTGCAGAAATGAATTTACAGAATTCGAAATGTGAATTTCAAAAGGTGCTCTGTAATATAAGTACTGAATCCAGGATTTAATCAACAAGTCTGTGTTCATCAGACACTTGATGGAATCAATGTCAGCTGCGCTTTACATTTTTGAGTCTTCTATTGATTAAATAAAAGGTATTATCTACTTTGAAAAATCAGCAAATAAATGAGTTTGTACTAACTAAAGGAAAGGTTTAAATTTCCTAGCTTTGAAATAATCCTGGGTCTATGAGAACTAATAATGATTAATCTCACACAAAAGAGGACAAGTGCTCATTAGAATTTCTGCCATATTTTTGCTATTTTGACATGCATAAATGTTCCAAGATGCAACACTTGGAAAGACCTTGTATATCAAACCTGAGTACAGAACATAAATAGAGTTAATTTCATATTGAGGAAAATCTGCAAATATATTCATTCTCAGAAAAATGAGGTAAACAGAAGAATTTATGTTAATAAACTGCATTTCAGAGCGTTGCCTGGAGCTATTGCAGTGGAACATCATTGTTATTCAATATCACAGTGCGGGTGGAGAGATACAAGCTGAAAAGACCTGTTGGTTATTGATTATGCATTTTACTCAAACATAAATATTTGCTATCTTCCAGAGTGGTGTAATTACACATTATGTGTTATGATGAGCCTTCTCCTTTAGACTTACCTTTCCCTGGGCCTCTATTCAGAGCTCTGGTGCTGTCACCATGTTGCCAGGACAGCAGTGAGGAGATCTTTCCCTCAGAGGTTGTTTCCTGCTCCAGTGAGATGAAACCAAACTGCACTGAAAGCTGTAAACAGTATCTATCAGAAAGTCCCCTTCTAAGCCTCAGCTTTCCATTGGTCCCTGCCCTCCATCCGATAGGTCTCTTTTGCCTCTTTGACAGAAAGGTTTTAGCAGTTTAGCAAAGAGTAAAGCTAGGCTGAATATGTGAAGTTTGGATGCACATGTGACAGAGACCCCTCTCTGAGAAAGTTGGATTAACATCATTTTGGCCCAACAGAAATGCAGGGGATAGCTGTGAGTGATCTTACTATAGGTCTTCTGCTAAAGATTCACTCTCTTATTCCTCAGGTCATCCATGTACTGAGGATCTGACAGGAAAAGCTCAGCAGTAGCAATTTGGGCCACACTGTGTTTTCAGGTAAAGGAAAGCCCTGAAGGTCATTCATGTTTTGAAATGGCTGTAGTAAAATTTTAGCCTTCTGAGGAAGTGCAATTGTGGCCACAGTGCAGGGATGACAGGACAGTAAAAGGGGTTATCTGTGTGTCTTTGTCAGTACAGTTTAGATGGATAACAAAATGCAACAGCATTTTGCATTAAATTTAAATTTTTTAATTAAATTAAATTTTTCTACCAAAAAGATTAAATTTTTCTACCAAAATTTTTTTCTACCAAAAAATTAAATTTTTCTACCAAAACTATATTTTTCTACAAAAAAGAAATTGGCTTTATATAGAGTGATCTTCACCCTCTCTTCTGCTAAATAATTTACCTTTCCAGTTTTTATAAATAAAAACCAAAGATTTTACATGGAACAGCAAGAAATAAACTTCATTGCAATTCTCAAACCAGTTTTCTGCAGTTTTCAAACTTTAATTTTCTGCTAAATATTATTCCCTCAAATTCTGCTCCCCGCCCATTTCAGGTTGGATCAGTAAGGAGTTCCTGCACACTGAGTTTTTCACTAGTGTATTTGGATATTAGAATCATAAACAAACTCAAAGTCCCAGGTTTGTTAGTTTTCAGTGTGAAATAAGGAAATCTGATACATGTACTGATGATGAGGATAGAGAGAAGCTAGCAGCAAGTGGGAAGGCTGAGAATTTATCAACAAGAAAAGACTAAACACATGCAGTGAAAAAAAAGGGATCTGCAGACATAGCTGCATAGGCTAATATGAAACAACTAAGTGTAAGATTAACTAGTAAGTGCCAAGGGCCATTCCACTTTTGAAAGAGTTTTGATATGGGAATTTCTCACTCAAATAATTTGCCAGTATTTCCATGTGGATCTGCTTTCTCATTTTTATTTTTTGTTTGTTTGGTACTCCTGCTGTGGTGACAGGGCAGTGTGCATAAGGGGATCATTATGAGAATCCATCAAGCACACCCCCAAGTGATTTTGGAAGAATTAGAGCCTATAAAATAGTTTGATCTCAATTCATTGGCATTGTAAACAGAAATAGTGAAAGAAGGAGAGAAGCTTGCTTGGTATGTTTCTATTTCCAGTATTTGCTATTCTGATCAATGATTTATAACACTGACATTTCAGCAGAGTATCTGTGAAAAGCTTCCTGACAACAGGAGACCGGAGAAATTATCCAGCAGACGAAGTGCTAGAGCTTTGTGATTTATGATGTCTTTATCTCATTTTGGTTAAAATGGTAGTAAATATAATGTAGAAAAAAATCTTGCCAGGGTGAAAGTCTACATTAATTGACATAAAGTTCCTTCCAACTCTTAATTTCTGTGCACTGAGAGTGACAGACAACACTTCATGAAAACTGCATTTTTATTGTCTTTAGCAATTGAATGTTTCTGTTGTTCAAAGTAATTCTTATATTCAGTGGATGTGCTTAGCTGTACAGTAGCAAAATATCCATAAACAAGAGCAAAGGTATAACTGCTCTGACTCCTGTGCTGAATGAAAAACAGAGGGTAAATTCAGAGGGTAAAGTCAGAGGTGTTTATCTTATAAAACAAATCATAAGGATGAGCCAACATGCATAATACATTAATCACTCTGCCTTCGGCAGAACTTAGTGCATTTAGGTGATATATTCTGTTCAGTAACTTTAATCAATCCCTTTCACAGTTGATCAGAAGAGGAATGCAGTAGTTTAGAAAACCAAGTCTACACTGGTAGATGGGGAGCCATATATTGCTAAGGGCGAACTAAGTCATGTGCTTCACCTATCCAAATGGCTTTTCTGTGAGAGGTTCCAGACCCTGAGTGCCTGTGTCCACCTCATAGCTCTTAAAAATTGTGTGATGCTCCTCTTCCAGAGCTTATGCCTTTGAAAATAGACTTTTATGAATTGTTTTCTGATACATTTTGGGACAGCCTGCCTGTCATATAATTTTGTCAGCCCCAAATACTGACAGCTGTTAGCAGCGGCATCGTGAGAAAGTTGTGAGGTAGCCAAGAATGGATAGATATAGAAAGGTCTGCTAGAGGTAGCCAAGATGAGGATTAACACTGATTCAGATTTGGAGACGAGCTTGACTCATGGCAGAGCGGAGGAGATGTGTCACATGCTGCTGGCAACTCTAGAGTAACAAAAAGGGTCCAATGTGATCTAGTTGTAGCACTCTCCAGCCACAGCAGGAACAGTACTGGCTCCAGCGTGTCTTTCAAATTACCTGGCCTGCATGGACCTGTACCAGAAGCTTATTCCCAGCTTTTGCTGCTAGGGACTACAATTCCTGCATAGAAGTAGCTTTCTTTTTCATGACAATGTCCCGGATGTGTTAGAGATCAGGGAAGCTATTGATAAATGATTGCAATTTGAATAGAAATTATAAACTCAGCTCACTCAGACTGATACTGAACCACTCTGCAGAGAAGTAATAAGAAAGATACTGGATTTGGCTAGGGACAACTTTGCAGCTTTGCCACTGCCATTTTACATCTGCCACTGACAATTCTGCCAACAGAGCTTCTCATAACACACAGGTCCTCTAGCAGAGATCAGCACAGACAGCACAGGATTTTGATGACCTTTCACTTCAGCAAGTGTTGCTCAACCAAAAGGTCCAAGTAACTCATATCTGATTAATCATCACATTCAGAAGAACTTATTTGTTAGGCTTTATTCCATTAACACAATGTTTATGTGGAAAATAAAAGACTATTAGGAAGCAAAACATTTTAAACCTTAATCTCCTGGGAACTGTGTTACTGTATAATGTTATTAAGACTTGCTAAGGCAATAGGCAAAACAGATGCTTACTATTTGGCTAAGGCTAGTTTTTTTCCTTCTTCCTGCCTTTCATTAACACATGCGCAAGTGGGTTCCTGAGGTTAGAGAAGAAGGAGTGAGGGAGCCTTGGGCGACATAGTTTAGTGTGTGGTGTCGCTGCTCATGGCAGGGGGGTTGGAACTAGATGATCTTAAGGTCCTTTCCAACCCTAACTGTTCTATGATTCTATGATTCTATGAAGTACAAGCTTCTGATATAGTGTCTGCCCATAAGCAAAGCTACTCATTCTATTCTAGAAGGTCTCTGCCTGTTTTTTCATTGAAACAGATCTGGAATGGGCTTTTAAGTACATACTTAGACATGTAAGCATAGATTTGCCAGTCTAACTTTACAAAAATGTTTAGGTTTTACTTGCAAAATATATAGGTCAAAATTTTCAGTGGTAGGAGCCTACATATAAATGGTTTTTTTTAAAAAAGAAATAAATTCAGATGGATTCTTTGGTCCAGTAGATGGAGCCACATCTGGGGTTTAGCCAGATCAGGGTTTTCAAAAGACTTTGCCAGATTCATCCAGATGGTTCTAGAATTACTCCTCCCACTACCAAAATCTTAGCCAAAACATCTGTCATTTGTGACATAAAATCACAACACTATGCCAGAGTTGGTTAGGAACCTGGAAAAGTAGATTTGGATGTGCTAATTTGTTCAACTTTTGTAGTGAAAACAGTGACTCAGGTTGGGTGGGACAGCAGGGACATGAATGGTGCTGTAATTTTGATAATGCACTAACATTAATATCACTTCCTCATTGCAAAAAAGGTCTCAGGTGCGTTTCTGCTGCAGTTCACAGGAAAAGTGATGCAGAGGTTTGTCCTTTGGCTGGAACAGATGTTTTCTTTTCAAGTCCAGAATCTGAGTCATCAAGCATCTGCCTTGTATTAACCAAACTCAGATTGAAGCAGTTGTGTATAACTTCACACAGAGTGTTGTGTTCCTGGTAGTTTTTTCCACCCTTTAATTAGCTATGATTAGTGGGTCCAATTCCACACTTGGTTACCTTCATATCACAACTGAACGGAAAAGTCTGTCTGCAATTTCAGTGGTATCAGGTATGTTATTTTTGCTGGATAGCCCACTAATGACATTCTCTAGATGGGCAGATGAAGAAACAAAAAGGGTCAATTTTGGTAGTTTTTAAAGCAGGATCACAAAGTACAAGGCAGTGTAACCAGTTCATCCTAGGGAAATAGCCTTCAATTTTTTAGCTCCGTATTAAGAGTATTTTGTTTGTACCTGTTAAAGGTAGCTTGAAAGGAATGAAGTGAAATCAAAGATAAGGTGCAGCACACCTGGCACTGGCATGTGCCACAACCAGAACTATGCATGGAAAAGTTCTGCTGTTTCCTTCCTATTATAAATGCCCTTACCCTGTAGGCTGAATGCAGAAACAGCTATACAGAACCACATGCTGGAGCACCTTCTGTGCACTGCAATTCTTGTGATGCTTTTGAAACACACTAGTAATGACTGCTGAAATTAATGTGTAAAATATTTCATAAGGTAGAGCATTTCTCAAACAGGCTTTCCTAGTGCAATTGTAGTCTGTGTTTTGGTTTGTTTGTTTTTGTTTTAGTTTTCTGGCTCTAGATAAAAAGAAAAGAATATTGGGGAATCAGCACTGTTCAGATGCTATCAGAACTCAAAATATCAAGGAAGATGGTCAGAATTGCCAAATAAAATTTACAGAAATATTGTTCCCCATCTCTAGACCTCATTAGGTCTTACCCAGGGAGTGGCAAAATGCTTTACAGGCATTGATAATTTCGTCCTCACAACATCCTCTGAACAGGCATCCTACATTATCTGTCTTTAGAAGAGACGATCACAGAGAGCTTAAGCAAGCTGTAAGGTTTATATATTGCTTGCCATTACATACCTAGTATTGGAATACTGGAATTCAGGAATTTCTTGTTCCTAGTTGCAGACAAATAGGGCACATGAAAAAAAAAATGCTGCAAAATATTAAGCAAGTTTTAATTGAATCTCAGTAGGTTTTGTTCCTATGGTCCAATGCTTCACACTTTGGGTAATATTTAACGGCATTTTTTACTTCCTGAGAATGGAGTTCCATCCCTCATTCTTTATATCTGTTCCATGTTGCCTCCTTCTGTCAAAGGATATATTTGTGTAATGGTGAGGAGAGATGACTGTGTATCAGAGCATGCTGCAGGCTGCTCAGCCATGTGGGGCTAGAGCTCACTCCAGGTTTCTCTGAGTCAGCCACTGACTGTGGTTTGTTTCTTAGGCAGTTACTTCTGGGGAAAATCCTACTGTGATATACAGTTGAACTCTTACCAGTTGACAGCGGGTTTTGGATTGAGACCTATGTTTCCAAATGTTTGTGTTGCAGTTGGTTGTCACTATAGCATTCAGGTTTACTGAGAAGCTGGATGAGTAATTTGACAGAACTGGCAGGAATTTCTTCTTCTCTGTGATCTATTAACTCCATACAAGTTTGTGTTGAGTATCTCACTGGGTCCAGTGGCTTGCACTGAGAAATGTATAGAGTTTGAGTGTCATTGCTGATATCTCTGACTTTACAGGTTGACTTTTTCCATTCCAGTAAACAAAACTTGCACTGAGCTATCATTTACTGCATCTTGTGAAATTTCATCAGATAATATGTTCTGGTCAAGGATCAAATCAGACCTTGAAAAAGCAGGATGCAAAGTACATCCTTTCCAACCACGTGTTAAGGTCATAGGTTGTATTAGAAAACAAGAAAAATATGTTTTCCATGAATAACACAACAGAACATCAGCTTTAGGATTTTTGGAAATTTCACAAGCCATTACACACTAAATACTGTACAAAACCGTGATCAACTTTTTGAACCCCAAAAGATGGAGAGGTTGCCAGCTTCCTGAAGAGAAATAACATCTGTATAGCACTCTCATAAAGCAACTACATCAGATGTAGTAGTCCCCAGGGGCACAGGCTTAACTGTGGCCTTTTTGTGTCCAAAGCTCTTCCTGAAAGAGGAATTTCTCCTGCATTAGCAGGCTTCTTAATCCCCAAAGTGAGCAGAGAGTAGTTATGTGGCAAAAGCACAGCATGTAATAAGTAGCCCTTTCTAGAAGGACCTTATTTTGTACAGAAAAATGCTTTGGAATTCTCCAGAATAGTTCTGCATTAAATTAGAGAGTTGTCTGGAATATTTTCTAAGGCACGTTCTCACAGGTCCACAGAACCATGTATAAAAGGGGTAGTAAAGAAACCACCTGGAGATGTCACCTGCTCCCCTAGGAGTTACTCTTTCCTCAAACCCAGTGCACTGTAGTAACATGGGTTCTACAAAGTGAAATTTGAAGCCATCTAGGTCAGAGTTGAACCAGGACCTAGAAGAAAGGCACATAGAGAACAGTGACTCTAATAGATTGTGTGGATTGAAACAAGTTACTTAGAAGACTATGCTCCCTGTTTCTGTCTCTCTAAGACATTGCAGGAAGGTTAAACAGAAATGAGCATTTTTGTCAACCACTGTTAACGTCAAGAGCAAGACACTGCGTTACATTTTCCTGGACTATCCAGCAACTAATGTAATTGCTTCTGCTTCCCATATCTAGCTGGGGTTTGTGGTAAGTGCAACAATGACAGTGGGTGCAAAAGGCTTTGATCACTGTTTTAGCACAGATATGACATGACTGATACTGAGGTTTTAAGGATGATGAGAGAACACAGGGGTGTTAACAATAGGCCATTGGCTTTGAAGCCAGAGAAGAGGCAGCCCCAAATGCTGCACAGCAGAAAGGACACAAAACTTGGGTGAAAGAGCTGATATTAACAGGCTGTCAGGAAAATTCTAATCTCATCTCCAGTGATATGAATAAAAGAATCATAGAATGGTTTGGAATGAAAGGGACCTTTATGGGTCATCTAGTCCCAGCCCCACGCAATGACCAGGGAATTAGAAGCAGTTCTATTCAGATCTAACTAAAACTGTAACCAAGATCAGGTCATGCCTAAAGTTGATAGCAATCAACACCAAGTATGGGATGAGAATGGGATCAGGTTTCGTGGTGGTGTGAGCAATATAGGATGAGCTGAGGTTAATTCCAACTGAGAATCTCTCCAATGGGGTACAAGCCAGCACCCCCCAAAGTCAGTCTTTGTATTGCTTACCATGAGAGCTGCACTGGCCCAAAGCAGAGGATCCTGGATCTGCAGTAATCCCATTGCAGTTGATGATAAATCTGTGATTGATATCAAGGCAGATGTGGTCATCCTCTTAATTTAATGGGCATGTGACAAGTAACATACTCTTGCTGCGTTACTCTCAGCTCTTTCTCTGTTACATGAACTGTAATTTCTCTAAACAGACAGAAAAAAAGAAGCTAATTGTTGAAAGTTATTACAAATAAGACAACTGATGCTAAATTTAAAATAACTGGCATTAAAGGTCTTTTGCCTTCAAACATATTTTCTTACCAGTATGGTTCTTTGAGGGCAGATGACCTCCCTCAGTAATCCCTGTACTGATCAAGTCAACACATTCACGGTACTTGAGTTCCTGACTGTTCATCTTGCACTGACATGAAAAGTGCAAGCAAAGGGCATCTGAGCTCTTACTAAGTCAAGCTGTACTTTCACGTGTATAAATGTAAGCAGTATAAGCCAGTGGACCATCTGTGATGAATTCCAAAGCTCTTTAACATTTCTTCTTTCTGCCATGTGGTAGATCACCTTAAAGGCTACACATGGGCAAAGACATTTGACTCAAGGTATAATAAATTGTTCATGCAGCAGGCAAGTTCATAAACATGTTCTAAGGCAAATTGCAAAGCAGCCCTCCACAAGGAATACAGCAACAGGAAAAATCATCAAATCAGAAGGTTCAAGAAAAAACATGCAATTAAAAGGCCTGAAAAAACATTCCTTATCGTTCCTAAAAGATTAAATAAAATCCCAGCCTTCTTCAGCAATAAGTGTGTCAAAATGTGACCTGTCTTATGCTGCAAACAGCAATTTCAAGAGGAATCTATCAACCACAGACAAAACAACTTTGATACTTTCTTTCTGTAGGAAGACAAACGTATTCCACGATCCAGTGCCTAGAAGCTGAAGCTTGATAAATTCCAGCTGGAAGTAACAAACATGTCTATAAAATGAAGAAAACATTGATCGATGGCTTTAGCAGATTTTACATTCTTAGCAATTATCAAATCAATATAGAACTATGTTTCAAAAGAAATTATATTCAGAGAAAAAGAAATTCACTCACATCTGTGCTATGAATTCTTACTGAGGCTCTGCAGTGCTGCGTTTGGCCTTGTAATGTATGAATACATAAGTGAATTGTGACAGAAGATTTTTCAGGTCACTACATAAAGAATGTGAATGCAAATCCTTGCTTTGAGTAGTTTCCTGGGCAAGAGGTAGGCTTGGCTTGGGTCAGAAGATGCAGGCATTAATACTAATTTTTAGCACTTTGAAAAGAAGAATCACACACACCTTTTCTGAGTAGCTGCACTGCATGAGAAACAAAACCAAGGACAAATCTGGCATCTGGCTTATTGTGTTTTTCCATTTACTACTTGCTTATTGTTTCAAGGCAGTGAATTTTCTTCATATGCCATTTTTCACGGGAAGCAGGAAAACTGAATTTTCTCGGCTATATGCAGCCTACCCCGCTTTGATTTTTTTTAGCCCACTTGTAGTGCCCACCATCTCACAAAGCTCCACAGTCCGCCTGCTGCAATTTAAGACCCAAACATCAAAGGTACTTCACTTGATGAAAACTGACAAAAGTGATTAGACAAATAAGAATACCTAGAAAAAGTTTAGTGTGGTGAAGGCAGCAATTGGGATTTTGTAAGCATTAGCCAAATAATGAGGGAAAAAAATTATACTGTAATATCCGGCATTTTGCTTCAATCACTGAGAGACAGGTCTGGCAATGGTGTCCTTATTGTGCTATTTGTGAACCACACACTGCCCGTTGTCAGTGACATTAGCAATGAGCTATAAAGGTATTACCGGGGTGGATCATTCAGGGCTCACAGAACTGCAAAAGCACTCCACTGTACAGCATTACACTGTACATCAAAGAGAAAAAGAGAGCAGGCATTGTTGCCAGAAATGTCTTTCAATGTGCCTAATTAGGATCTTCAACTTAATTAAGCTGGTATGCATTTAATTTTTTATGAAATTGGTTTGATTTGTTCTGAGGACAGATGCTGCTGACAGACTAAGATACATTAGCTCCTTATTGTACAGCAGACCTTCAGTGGAGTTGATATCTGTAGTCAGAAGCTGTAAATTTTCTCAGGTTACAAGTGTACTTTGAAAGGAAAACTGTTGGACCAGAAAAGCAGATTTTCTTTTTTCTTTTGTTTTTTAACATTTACATAATTTAAAAAAATATTTCTTGAAGCTTTTCTTGGTCTTCTGATAAATGAAATACCAAGGGCAAATTTAATTTCTGCTGTTGGTATAAGTTCTGTTTGGCATTTAGAAGAGCAATTGGGCAGCGTTAACTTCAAGCGGCTTTAACTTCACCTGCCTCCTTCGCTAAGTCAGTAATATTCAGGTTTATTTGCACAGGGTAGAAGAAAACAAGCTCAGGTCTACACTGCATGCTGTTCTTTCCTGGCACTTCTGAAGGACTTTCTATCAACCAGAAAGTTGAATAAACTCATACTCAATATTGTAGTTGCTCACTGTGTAGAGTGTGCCTAGTAAACCTACAAAAAGTTTGTGTGAACCAAAAATCATCTTTTGAGCCCAGGGAAACTGAATTATAGCATCTTAGCATTTGTAACCTGGTGCAGTCTTTCCATAAATCTGTGCATGCAGAGTATTCTCTTCTTCATTTCCTAACATCAATTGCCTATAGTTGCTTCTTGCATAGAAAAGGTTGAAGGATGCTAGACGAGGGAAAGCTGAGGACATAAGGGAGCTTGGTCAACATCATATGCTGCTTTCTGCTTTTGGTCCTTTCTACCTAGACGAAGGACTGGTAAAAGAACTACCCATGATCACTAGCTGGGCAGCAGCTTGACTTACACTCATGGCTGAGAGGACAATCCAGACCATTCTTTTTCTGTAATTTTAAACCTCAGTAAGGAGAGTCCAGAAGTAACTTTCTGGTCTCTTGTCTGCTTGTCCTTGTAGGTGGTGCAGGCTGGAGGGACTGTTGGTGATGTGTTTGTTCTTTCACTCATTGCTGTAGAAGCTGTTCTCACTGAGTTCTCAGGGAAACAAACACCAGCTGGTTTTGTCACTCAGGCAACTTTGAAGTTGGGCTTGTCAGCACAGTTGCTTTTTGGTGACTGTGGGTAGCCTGGAACCTCCGTCCACCCTCTCCTCCCAGCTTCACTGTGGGTTTTACATGTGCAACTTGGAGTAGATTAGGGCTGTTGCTATGAAGTACAGAATGTTCTTACAACAGATATATATACTTTGAAGCAATGCTGTATTTGGCTTACTACACCTTTGGGGGCTCTGATTTTTAAAATGATAATTTTTCAAATTAATAATAATAGCATTCAGTTAGAAAATGCTGACTCTGACTTACCTATGGTTGCTGCCTGACCTAGCCAGACATATTCAACAACTGTAGCAGCTGTAGCATCGTGTTACTCAGTAACAACTTTCAAGATCAGTCTCGGGCTAAACAGAATTTATTTCCATGTAGCTGTGCTTACTCCTCCTTTTTCCCTTCCTCAAGTTAGCCCAGGAGAAACTTGAAAATCAAATTAAAATGAGTTATAAAGGTGGAGACACAGTTGTGACTGCCTCTCAAAAATCAGTTAAACCATTCTTGCAAACTCTTAAGATCTTTATCACTGGCGAAAATCCTTCCACAGCTCTCAGATCAACTCTGATAATATGTGAGATTTCATTAGTAGTATGGTCGCAGCAGGAACTAGACATGAATTCATGTGACAGCTGTCTTCCCACTGCTGTGGGGTGAGAAATAAAATCTCAAGCAATTGCAGCAGTTAAGAAATGGTACAAAGTTCAGGCTGGGAACTTTAATTCCTGTTCTGATTGCCTGGAACTACCTTTCACTGCTGTGGAAAAGAATATGGTAATAGTTTTCTGCATCTGCTTTTGCATTTATTTCTATTAGGAAGCTGGAACCAATGCTTCTTAACTGCCTTCAAAATCCAGTTACTATGCAATGATCTTCCAGGAGTATTACTCTGGAGAAAAATAATCCAAGCTCTGGCAAGGAAGAGCATGGTTCCTGCTCTGGGGTATATTGCTATTAAACTAGAATCATGAGTGAAGAAAAGCAAAGATCTATTACTTTGGCAGTGTGGGAGGGTGATTACCAGTTTACTGACCAATAAAACCAAAGGATTAGGTGAATATCCTCCTGAGGGATGCTGCATTTCAATAGCACTTGCTACTTAAGCTTTTGCAGCATTTTACAAACATTAATGAATTTATAGTCTCACCAGGCTTTACATTTTGCTTAGATAACAAGGTATCATACAGCAGGCACACTGCACATACTCTTACTTAAAGCTTCCAGACCTAAAATGAGCCTTTCCTGGGGGTAGCTTTTATAATGCAACATCTATATCCTTCATATGACAAAGAGGGAAAATGTGGCACAAAGGGTCAAGTCCTGGTATTGTTATAATCATGGATGGAGATGCCCTTTTTTCAGATCAAAGTCAATTGGCTTAGGTTGGAAATCTAACTCCAATGTTTAAGACAGGCAAGATGGTTCTCTCTCCTAGAAAATTACTTGCAATGGTACTTGTTGATTTTACCCTACATTTTATGAAACAAAGGGAAAATGTACCTCAGCACTGCCATTTTTGATTTTTTTTTCCCAGAGAAACTATCCCCAGAGTGTGGCTCTGCTGACAGGCGTCTGTTCCCTGGCATTTAATCACAGGCCATCTTCCCATCTTTGACTGAGCTTCACAGCAGTTGGAAGGATAGAACAAATTTCTTTATGACAAAGAATTAAAAATCAAGTGTATCAGAAGTGTATATTTTTACAGGAAGCAGTAATGTAGGAATGGCCAGACAGTCACAGGACAGTCAATGGAATTAAATGTTCACTGAATTTTAAATGGAAACATAAAAATAAATGCTTGTTGCGCAATGTGTGAATAACTCTGGGAACTCACTGCCACAGATATTTATTGGAGCACACTGCAAAGTACAGTTCTATAAATAAAAAAAAACCCCATGCTGCATTAGTAAGAGAAATATGCTATATATGATAACATAAACTGTATAATTCGTGCCAGATGATCGTAAAATAATTAAAGGAAATATTTGTCCACCCAAAAGCTATGGTTGATTTTAAAACACAGAGGCATTTTCATGCCTCTTCGAGCTGCCTGCTGGGATTTATCTAAGATCCTCTCCCATGAAGCAAGCTATAAGTTGGTGAACTTATAGTTACTGGAGGAGCCAGACCAAAGATGGTCCTAGTCCACTTGCAGCCAGTACTGCCAGTCCACACATGCACACAGGTTTTGTGTGTTCCTTCTCACTATAGCAGAAGTTCTCCTGCTGAGGACCCGGCTGGAATAATGTATGAAATTGATGTGCCACAACAGCCTGTGCTGTCTAGGGCTTTCCTTTGTTACTCAAAGGAAGTCTTAATATAAATGTCTCAAATGCCAGCGGGAACGGTTTTTCAGGGATCAGAGGAAAATGGAGGGAAGGCACATGCTAGGAAATGTATGCCATCTTCCCATTCCAGTATGTAGATATGTTCCTGGGTGGGGAATTGTTATCTTTGCTGCTAAGGGAAAGCAAAAAGCAAAACCAAAACGAGGTAAAACTGCAACAACAAAAAGCACAAAGATTCTCACTGGTGAAACACTGATTCAGACTGAGCGAGTGAAAATTACAGCTTTTGACATTTTCCAGGCAATACAAAGCTTGGAGACTGTGCTTTCAAAACATGACATACTCTGGTGACCTGAATAATGTGACGAGCTAAAGCAAACTCTTTGCTCCTGCAACTGGAGGTTTTCTGTGGCATTTTACAAGCAGCAATAGCTGTGTGTGGCCTTTCACAAAGGAGGTTACAAAACCAGAGCCAGGTCACACATTAGCACTGCACTCAGGCAGCTTATTCATCAAATATTTGTCTGGGCTGTAAAATCTTCTTCATTACATACACACATTAATACTGAGAAGTGATGCGAAGGCTGAGTTCAGGTCTCTCACCTCTAGACACCACTTATCTGGTCATCTTTCAGCACGATGAACTAACACAAACATGCTATTCTTTCCTAGAGGCTGCAGAAGCTTTATTTTTAACGAAAATGTAAGATGGACCCATACTGAATAAACAGCTTGAACAGCTCAAGTGTTGTCTTCCCAGGGGTTAGAGACTGCTTATTCTACTCTGGCTGTATCGTTAAGTACCTTGGAAGTTGAAAGGCCTAAACCATGAGTGTAAGGAGTCCAGTAATGTTTTATATCACACGATTTCCCAGGTGGGCAAAATCTTCTTGAAATCATACCAGAAATCTTCAGCATCTTCATAGCTGACCCTTTGCTGAAGTTTGGTTTCAATCCGCTGCTTTCCAGCTACTAAAGCTAAGATGAATTCAAATTTCGCATACCCTGATCTTTCACTTATCCTGTGTTTTATACCAACTCCACCATGAAGGAAATGTAAAGGAAACAGAGTATGTATTTTGAGAGTCTATAATTATAATGTAAATACTACTTAACATTCACAAGACTCTATGTGTGGGAAAAAATACTTGCCCTTTAAATATATGACGTTGAATTAATAGCATCAAGCTGTATGAGCTGGCTTAACATGCCTGGGCTCTTTCTGGATATCATTGCTGCTTTCATACTGAAGTATCACACACACACAGAGGCAGATGTCTGTGTCTTGCCTTGCCTGCAGAGAAAATCAGCGTGAGAAAGTTGCTGCCAAGATGTGTGATAAAACCACAGCGTGCAAATCCTCACACATCAACACTGTTGGTAATTAAGACAACCTGGATGGATTTTCTTTTGGCTGTACTCTTCATAAAGGGAAAAAAAGGCACATGGGGATTTCAGTTTTCCTGAAAGAACAGAGTTTGTCTAGCTGCTGATACACAGCTTTCAAACTGAGAACAGTAGTGGTGGAGCAGGAGAGTCTGTCAGTTTGAGTGATCAACTACTGGGAGGCTTTTTCTCTTACTTTTCTTAAAGTTCTAATATTTCTCATATTCTCCAGTTCTGAGGCATGCTGCTGTCTTCCCAGACCCAGACCGATTGGTGTGTGCCATTAAATCTAAGTACATGCTGCTTGAATCCCGGCCAAGTTCACTTCCAAGAGACTGACTTTTCAATCTTGATCAAATTATGACTCAGTGAACTTTCAAGCTGTAGCAAATCTTTTTCCTAGTTAAGGGCAACAGGACAGCTTGTGTGCAGCTCATCATCTTATTTGCACCCTATGCAACACTAGCAACCTTCAGGTTGATATTTGCTCTAGGTATAGGCTGTGGAATACAATAATATAGTCTTTCTCATTTTGTTCTGTAGTGCCAAGAGAACAGCCCCCTGGGGTATCTGCAGTCTGCTTGCTCCCCTTTGCCCACTGACTGATGAACATATGATTGCCCAATTAGTACTACATGTGGGAAAGAGAAAAGGCACAAACAAGGTGTTTGTAATTTCTTTAATTCAGGAAGCAAAATAAAATGGAGCCGCATCCACAACACTGGCGTGAAGAAATACTGGAAGGAGTACTAGGAAGTGTTAGTTGAACAATGTTGCACATTGCAGAGAGCTTTATTAGATTGAGGAAAAGTTATTATTAGTGAAACCATTCAAAGAAAGGATTTGAAACAGAATACATTATGGTTAGAAAACACAAAATTTTAAAGGCTTAAAAGCAAAACATTAGTTCCTAAACCTAATTGAAGACCTAACAGAACACAATTTGAACACTGTAGAATAGAATCGCACTGTATAATCAGGAGAGAAAGCCAGAAGCACTATACCTCAGGAACAACCATGGAGAAAGCCAGCACTCAGGTTAACTGGAGTAGTTCAGGGAAGATCAAAGCCTAGACTGAGAGAGAGGGAAGACATTCGCACAAAAGGTTACTCTGAGATAGGATACAGGTCAATACAACCCCTCTTACATTTTATGTTGGTCTAATAGCTTCATATTTATCTTAATCAACTGTTTCATTGCGGTTCTTTTCTTTGTCCTGCTTACCCCTCCTTCCTTGTTCATTATGCTTTTCCTGTGAAAGCCTGATAGTCTACGAAGAAGAAGATGCTATTTACTTACAAAAGATAATTCCCCAAAAAAACTTGAATATTCTTTGCAGTTAAAGATTCTTTCAGATGTCAACTTGTGAGTCTTCAGTATCCTGAGGTGGTATTGACCCCCGGACAGATAAAATGAAATAAGAAATTTAACTGACTTGAGCAAAGACATCCTGCTTAAACCTTGAACTCCTCGCAGGATTCCTGGCTTATGCCTGAAGTGTCTTAGAGTTGTAGGACAGCAACTTGCCTGCAAAATCCCAACTGAGTACAAACTGAGGCTTACCAATATCCTCTTCTTCCAACTTTTCCACTTTTTTGTCTGTGGTATAAGCAAAGCTGAGACAGTGCTGTGTATTGGATACATGGTGTAAGATAACAGTAAATGCTGGTTGTGAAACAACTGCTAAATGCAAGTAATGCCAATGCCAATGCTTTCACAGGTGAAAAAGAAAAGTATGAACGGAAGGATGATTTAAATGCAGGCAGCTGGCTGGACGTTTCCAGTCCCAGTATCTGCAGTTAAAATTCCTATCACGACTGAATTTTTTCTGCTTCCTTTTTAGTTTTTGCAAATGAATGATGACTTCTTTTTACCTTGGCACTATAATGAACATAAAGCCAGGAGAGACCTAAATTCAAGAAACATGAGAGCTTGCAAAAGACTTGAAGTAGGAGAAAATAAGGAAGAAATGTCAACAGCAAAAGAGCCAGACAGCTTCCTCCACAGAGCCAACGCCTGGTTCAAACCCTCCTGAAATCTTAAAGTGTGAAAATACTCATGATCTTTTTAAGTTTTATTTTTAATGTATTGCTCTTTTGTATCCACTGGGATGAGAAACAGGAACATAAAAAACTGAGGGACGCTGGAAGAAAACTTGGCTCAAGACAATGTTTCTCTCAGGGTTGTCAGTCACAGAAGGCTCATGGCAACGTCTGACTGAGAGCTTCTGGAAACTGAGATCTTGAGGGCATGCTTTATGAAGACCATGTCCTCAGAGGCAAACTTCAGAAAGTAAAATCAATTCATCACTTCTTGACCTTTTTTTTCTTAATAACGCTGTAAGGAAATATATTTCTAAAGAGCAAACCCTGGATCCAGATATTCCCATTTCAGTTTGCAGGCTTCCTTCAACCCACCTCATATCCTGATTTTGGGCACAAATCTCTCTTTCTTTGATAAACAGTGCTGAACCACCAACCTGAGTAAACCTACTATTTCCAGGCCATTCAGTGGTTCCTACTGGGATTTCACAGCTCAGAGCCCTGTCTGGTTTCCACACAGCAAAGCACAGAGAGCAAAATTTGTGATGCTGAAGTTAATTTGCCTTTTTTCTAAAATATGCCTTTCTGCTTAAAACTTTGGAAAAACCCCATCTACTGCAACATTTACTTTGTTAAGCGAAATTGGGAAATAAATACGATTATCATTTGGTTTTCTATCGGAAAGTATTCTCAACTGGGATGGAACAGCTCTTGCTAAAATACCCATTATAGCAGAACCTCTCCATGCAGCCATTTCACATTGTTTCTTCCTTTTCTGCAAATGATACGATAGAAACTAAAAGCTTGACAAAATTTACATAAATGTATTTTATTCTTTCCGTGTACAGCAGGTAAATATGTGAGGCACTATTGTTGAGAAGATTTATTGTATCTGTGCAAGTGTAGAGGTAGCAAAATTGTTTTAAAGAGCAAGGAGGTTACTGAACTGTCACAACATGTGTATGCATGCATTTACCCCACCAGGCTGCTCACTGAACAATAATGAATCAATTCTTATCAGGGAAATTCTTCTCCTGACCCCAGTATGCTCTTTGTTGATTGTTAAATCTTCATTCATGACATCTCACTGAGCCTGCAGTTTTGTTCATTTTAGTAAAGAAACATCTTTACTAACCATGGGACACCTGAGCTATTAGGGAATGGCAGCGGACTGGCATTGTAATGGGGCTTTGTTTTGGGCTAATTGGGTTTGTCTCTGTTGATCCCACTAGCCTTGTGTTTAGTATTCACTGTCAAGGCAGACCCCTAGTTTTTAAGAGGCTTCCTGTGAAGAGGCAACAAAGGTAGAGGCAGCAGTTTCTGAGATATGCAGAGAAGTGCTAAAAATTGGAGGATGTTCTGGGGTACCTCTCATGTGGGATCAACTTCCCAGGGATCAAGCCGGACTGGAGAGCACCGCAGTGGTGCAGCACGTTGTAGGCTGCAGTCCTCAGACAGGAACGGAAGCGGATAAGTGTGGGTATGGTGTTGAAAAGAACCAGCAACAGGGAAGAAGGAGGGGTGAAAAGTGAGCTACACATCCTGTTTTCCATCCTGGCCAAAGTGGGCTTCAAATAGGCATGTTTGTACCTGGTCAGACTTTCCATATCCTCCATTAGATTGTTCAAAACCAAGTGACAATTACAAAAACAGGCAGTGGCACTAATGACTACATGTGATCATAGAATCCCAGACTGGTTTGGTTTGGAAGGGACTTTAAAGCTCATCCAGTTCCAACCCCCTGCCATGGGCAGGGGCAACTTCCACTAGAGCAGGTTGCTCCAAGCCCCTGTGTCCAACCTGGCCTTGCCCCTTGCATCTTGTTCTCTGATTCCTAGGCAGGGCTCTGAGGGGTCTCCTGCAGATGTCTGCTTTAAAATGAGATTTTGGGCAGGGCTGGGGCTTGAGGCAACAAAGTGCCTTTGGCTTCTGCTGAGCATTAACCTTGTCTTGGCACTTGACTGTAACTTGACTGCAGAAAGCTGTGACTTTCAGCCTGCTTTTATAGGATGGAAAAATAGCTGTTGTCTGAGGTTTCGTTTTCTCTGTATTATCCCTTACATTTTTAAGCACTCTTTCTCAACTGATTTATAGAACAGATAATTTAATCTGAGAGTTGAGTAAATGTGCTGAAATCCAGCCTACACTTCACTCATGAAAACCTATATTGTTTTCTTTTCTTCTGTTCCCTTGAGAGAAAATATTCATTTCCACTGAAAGTGCATGGGGACATTTCTATACAGAAAGAGATCATATTTAATGTGTTCTGTTTTTTAGAAAGTGAAGATGAAAAATTCTTTTAGCACTTTTAGGAAATTGCTCTATTTTCATCTGTTGTGTGGTCTCAAACCATGGAAAGGTCTTACAATCACGTATACTTTCTTTTCAGTGTGGTCTGCTAGATAAAAAAAAGATATTAGAAGAGCAGAAAACAGTAAAGTAAATCTACATAAGTGACAGAAAAATGCCTGATTCTCTCTGCAGAGAGAATTTAAAACTTTATAACTTCAAAATTTATAGCAGTTACAATACTTATAAGTGATGAGAATATAAAGTGGATGATATCCACTTGAATATACTTACAGTAGCTCAAATATTTAACGTTTGGATACTTAGAGCACCCCTCTGAGGTAAGGAAGTGCTATTGTGCTCTCCTTCTAAATGAGAACAAAGAAATGAAAAGTTGCTTGCTGAAGGTCAGAGAAGGTCTTTTATAGCAAGAAATTATGTCTCTAACTAGAGATTAAGACTCACTGTAACCATGAGCCTTCTCTCGCTGGACTGGTTCAGTGTAGTAATAATTGTCTGTTTAAAAGGATCTTGAATCCACACCTGAGTGGAACAAATGATCTGGAAATTATATTCATTATTTAGTAATTAAAAACTGTAACGATCCCATCAGCTGGCCCAGTCCCTAAAGGGCGGACACAGCAGGGAGTAATCTTTCAGAAGTTTTCCATGGTATTTTCAAGCCCATGTGTATGAATTGAAAACAAACTCGCCTTTTTCATTAGCAGGGCATGTAGAGAGTAAGAAGAGATAAAAGGGACTGTAAAGATTTCATAATATTATTTAATAATCTCCTACAACTAAAAAAAAGTCAGAGGAGAAATGGGGTGGGAAAATTACACCTGACTCGTGTCTCAGTCATTACTTCACCACTTGTGAATCAGGGGGGTATTTATGAAGTGCCGCTGACGTTCCCTGTCCTCAGTCATCTTTTCTGGTGCTGGCTGCTATTGCATGTAAAAAGTATTTTATGGTTTCCCTCTTTTATCTTGCTCCTATCATGGCTTCTGGTGCCACAAAAGACTTCTGGATCTGATGCTCAATTCTTTTTCTGCTAACATCTGACACTCATGTTTCTGTCTTCTGTTTTTGGTTTGGTTGATGAGGTTTTTTTTAATCTCCTCCTCCCCTTCCTGCCCCCCCCTTTTTTTCTTTCCATTAATGTTTCCATGTATCAGTAAAGTCCAGTGCAGCTAATAGAAGCAGCAGACTCCTTCCTTTGGTCAAATGCAGTGTGGATAAAACCCTCACTAAATAATGGAGTGGTTTGAGTTGGAAGAGACATTAAAGCTCATGCAGTTCCAACCTCCTACCACAGGCAGGGACACCTTCCACTAGAGCAGGTTGCTCCAAGCCCCTGTGTCCAACTTGGCCTTGAACTCTGCCAGGGATGGGGCAGCCACAACTTCTCCCAGACCTTTAAATATCCTGAATTATCTATCTATCCTTCACATGAATAATTCCTAGCCTGCTGTATTTCAGTGACATAACCCCATGCATATAACCCATCTATCCTTGGTTTAATGTTAGCTGGGCAGCATGGCTGGGTTATTTCACAGTTTGCAGTAACAAGCCACTCCGTTTTGTAAAGAAGTGGTGTCTGTATTCTGTCTGGAACATGCATTATTGCAGCAACTGACTTTAGCTGGTCAGCGCCATCAGTGGACAGCAGTAAACATCTTCCTTCAGTATGGGAAGAAATACTTGCTTCCCTGAGTAAATATTTAGAATGCAAATGATTTTGCCATTTCACTGAGAACTTGGTTCCTTCTCAAACACTGTCAGAAGTTGTCTTTCAATTGCTCTCTGCATCTCTAGCCCAATGTCCCACATGCTTTAGCTGGAAACCTAACAGAGTTATATCCATGGCCAATGGACTAAGCAGAGACTCTGGCTGCTTTGGTTTAACTGCTCTATGGACAGCTCGTGTCGAAGATGGGATGTGATGTTACCACTCTGTGGTCATAAGAACCAGCTGCCACAGATTTTAGGGCAAAATGAGATGAAAGGGTAGTAAAGCAAGTAAAAAAAGTTGAAACAAAAGTCAGATGAGGATAATTGGCTGCATTAGTGCAGATCTACTGTCTTAGAAGAGAGCTTGTAAGCATCTTCACTGTCAAGCCTTAAGCTGTCACTAATCCTGGAAGAATCCTAAATGTTTGTAGCTAAATGGTTAGTATTTAGTGGGCTTTAAAACTCTGTTAGAGTTGTCATCCAACAAGAGGTTGTTGGAAGTGTGTGGCTGACTACAATTCTCTGCTGATGTGTCTGTGGTTTGTGAGTATGATTCTCTTGCAGACGGTTTCATTAATATAAATAGCTTAAAATGATTTAAAGATATTAAATAACTTCCTAACTTGACCTATGTAATTTTCTACTCTTTTGCTGTGACCCAAGGCACCCCAGCCCTACAGTGATGCCAACCTTGAGCAACTCATAAAGGGAACAAAAGTTAGCCCCCACTGAGCAAAACATGTCTCTTGTTGATAGACATGGAGGGGGCATGGAGGAACACACACTATTTATAAGAATATGGCCACACATATATGTCTTTTAAATTCATGTTACTTGTGATAAACACGGTATAAAAGAGAGTTCCACTGAATAAAATAAAACCAGACTATTTCTGAGAATTAGCAGCACAGTACTGGTAAAAAAAGCAGATAAATGGAAGAATAGGGATGAAAATAGAGCCAATGTCCCTGCTCAGCTCCCCACACAGCTTTAGCACTTTAATTCTGCTTTGCAGTGACCTCTAGGGACAAAAGAGCAGATCAGTCTCTGATGAGAGCATTAACAGGGAGAGTGGTTGCATGTTTTAGAGTCATAGAATCATAGAGTGAATGTTTTGAATGGAAACTATTCACTGAGCTGAGGTTTCCATTTCTCACCACGCTCCCCTTGCCTCCCTGGTGGAAAAGGCAGGGACTTGCTTGTGAAAGTGGATCAAGAGTTATAGTCCGGGTAGGCACTTAAAACAAATGTTTCTTCTTCGATTAGTAGCCCCTGTGAATTGATAAAGCATGAAACAAGGCAGAAACTGATGAGCTTCAGGACAGAGATTGTTCATCTGACTGAGAACAAACTTGCTAATTTTTCTCAGAAGCTTGGTCTGAAGCTGCCCAGAGCTCTAAATGGATTGGATTCCCAAAGGTCACGGGCTGTTTTCCTCTTGGGACTTTTGGCTAGGGTTAGGAGCAAGGCAGAATAGCCAGGTTACAAACACAGTCTTTGGCCTAGAGGTTATGACAGCTGCATGTCATTCTTTTTCATTTCTTATCCAAGCAGGAGGAACCAAAGCCTTCGCTCACCCTGGAGGATCATGAAAGATGCACAGCATCTTTCAAGACCTGCATAGCTAGAATTGTGGTCATGCTGAGTGGTTCACACCTACTTTGTGATCAGATGCTAGAGCATGCTCTTGGTGACAGGTTGCATATGGAGAGGCAAATCACAGAGACAATATTTCATCTTTGAAAGTCATAATGTGTAAAATTCTTGGTATCAATATATGTCATAGCAATGATCATAAGCAATCAGAGAATTCAGTAGTTCACTAAATCTATTCAGCAACATTCACTGTGTAAAACATTTAATCACATTCATAGCTGAGCTGTTCTCCGGATATATATATGTGACAGGTTGTGTTTATAGAAATAAATCACTTTGGCAAAAGAGACCCAACCCAGTAAAATAAGTCAGCCAAATAGAAAAAAAATTACCTTTATAAAATCAGCTCCATATCTATTGGGCTGGATGCCTGTTACAGACATTCACAGGCAGACCCCAGGTAGTAATCACAGAACCTCATAAATAAGCAAAGGCAGGTTGACTAGTTCTACTTCTGGGGGGAGCTTTTGGAGAAAGGAGACAGCTCACAGGGAAGATTCAGTTTTCCACCAGTGTAATTGAACTAAAGAAGCATGAATGAAGCCAGGGATGTAATGGACAGAAAGCCATGCAAAAAAGCACCAGGAATATGCAAGTGAAAAAACCCACAAGGGTGTGCTGGGATAAGTTTGAAAGGAGCAGTTTCTCAAGGCCAAATAGCTTTAGTCTGTGCTTTTACTATTGTCCTAAGTAGATCAAATCTTCTACATTTATTGAGGATCACTGTTTTCTTCAAAAACCTGTTTTGACATCAGCAATGGAGAAATTCAATATTTCCTGATGCAGCAGCATTTAAAAATCCGAGTGCGTGAGTAACTCCAAAGCAAATAACCACTGTGGCCTCTTATTCTCAGCTACTTGTGCAATTTTTAAAGTAAGTGTTTCCCTCTTTGACAGCCAGACTGGAGGGTTATAGACACGACTTGATATCAGTATTGTTTTTATCCCAGTAGTGGAATCAGAGGATAAAGCGACTGATGGCCTGACATCCTTCTCTCTCACTTCCAGCTGTCTGGAGGAGGTCACAGGGCCAGCCTTGATCCACTGCCAACAAGGCCATAAATCTCTTTGCAGCTCATCCTCATTTGTGATTTCTGATAGAGCCTGAGTTAGTCTTGGTGAAAATACGATGAAAACAACCTTTTTTTCATAGGATTCTGGTAAGTTTCTGTCCTTAAGATTCAGGTGAAACCAGGAAATTTCAGTTTTGCTTTCAGAAAACCGCAGTAAAGTCAAGCATCAGCAGGTTTGAAATTTAGGAAAAAATGTTTTTCTCTCTTCTCACATTATGCAAACCAGCTTGGCATAATGCATGTGCATGGGGATGTTTCACAGAGGATATCCATGGCCCTTTCCAGCAAAACAGTGATATCCATTGGAGTAGGGGCCTTTGAACTAAAAGATCTTGCCTCCCAAGGATTAAGAAGATCATCTGCTGCAGGTCTTAGTGCCTACCACAGATCCTGGCATTTTTTCCTCTAAGCCAGGAATTTGACATCATTGAAACATTTTGCTCCCACCAAAGGCTGTTTCCTGGGAGCTTTCCCAGACCTCCACTTCACTGCAGGCAGTCAAGTGTCTGTGCTTCTGTTGCTCTTACAGACTCAGTTGAAGGTTGGTGGCAACACAGCTGGGAGGCTGCATACTAGTAACCTGTTCTCCTGTCACTGCACTGCATGAAATTGTGTCATTAAATTCAGGGCCAGAAATTTTTTTCTCCTTTATTTTCCTGAAGAGTGCCCCAGAGGTTCCTCTGTGACGCTGAAACACTGGAGTCAATATATAAACACAGTTCCTTCCCCATGGAACCTAGTGCTCTGTCTTGCTGCTCCCCAATTTCCTCTCAAGGTTCTGAGTTAGCTGATCCCTCACTGGGAAGGTACTGTCATATTTCATTAAGTCTTTGCATATCAGACACAAACCACACAAGAAACACATCAGTATTTGAGAGTAATATTTCTGAAGTATATTTGATGCATCACACCTAATTTTTTTACATATCTTCTTTATTGGTGTGTAGGATGACTGTGGTTTACTATAGGTGATGGTACTAATGAAACATTCCTTGCAAATCCAGTAGTCCCTGATTTGCTCAGCTACAACGACACACACAAGTGTTTTGCAGCAGTTGAGCTGATGGTAGTGGTGAATCGATGTGTAGAACAAACTCTCGAGTAATACCTAAGAACCTGCACCTAGAAAACCCAACCAAATTAAATCCACTCCCTGTCATAACCTCATGGTATCACTTTAAGCTCACTGTATCATCCTCTTATGTCGGCTGTGCCTCTTTACACTCGTGCACTTAGGGACAGGACTGTCTCCTGCAGCACCACCGAGATTGATGGTCACTGTGGTGCGTTGGTTCTGTGCAACCAAAAACCTCAACTAGCACAGTTACAGACATTTGTCTCTGTACAAATCTGGGTATGCAGCTTTGGAAAAGGTGATTAAGTTTCTCTGTTTCTTATCAGAGTGCAACAATTTGGTAAGAAAACATTCCAAAATGGAAGTCTTCTGTTCTGAGGTTTGGGTTATTCTTATATCACATGCGGTAGGAAGTGTCAGTGGGGATGCTTGATGCTTTCTTTTGTGCAAAGATTGTGGGTGAACCTTCAGTGAGATTATTAGATCTAAAACTATTCTAACACTTGAAATGTGTAAACCAGAAACATTTTTCATTCGCAGTTTGCGTTTGACATTTTAGGATTATAGTTCAATGAGAATTTTTATCCAGCTCTTCTAGTGCAAGGCTGAAAGATCAGATTTGGTTTTTAACAGCAGATCTGTTAAAAAATTTCTACAATCCTTGTCATTCCTGGTTATCTGCTGATCTATAATAATTTTCTCGTCTGGCTGCCAGTTTAAATTTGGGGGTTTGAACTTTCCTTCAAATTGGTTACACTTCCTGCTTTATTTTCTGTCCCAAAATTTCAGAATGTCTCAATTTTCTTCTCCTCTGGTCCTGTGAAGATTTATGGTTTAACTATGAAGCTGGATGCAACCCAGAGATTTGTAACAGGTTTAAATATCCCCAAAGTTTGGATGCAGTCAAGCACATTTGCTCCGTCTCTTAAGTTCCCTGTTATTTGTATTTAATTGGGGTTTTTTTCCTGTTTTAGATGTATTCAGATAAAGCTTTTCTGACTCATACAGGCTGCTGTCTCCATCTGAATTATCACTGTTTCGGGATAATATATATTGTTGTCAGCCGCATGGTGACATGTTTTTCCATCTTTTGTAAGTTGTTCTTCATGCATGGCATTTTCCTTTTGCTGTAGCCATGGGGGATGGCTGGTTTAATTTTACACAGAATCACTTTCGTCCAGTGCTTTTTTCTAAGGCAACTTCTTGTCTGCATTGTAGTTGTTCTTTCAATTCACAGATTTATTTGTTTTAAGATGACTATTTGTGTGCTAAAATCACAGCCTTCAGAGCCCTCTAACACTGGAGGTAAAATGAAAGCAGGGGACTATAAAATGTCATATAAATGAAAAGAAGAAAGCCTTCATTTTTCATAGAAAATGAAAGTTTGTCTTTCCACACTGAACAATCAGGTCAGCCTTTATTCCACACTATTGGTGCCAATTAATTTGATAGTAATTGTTTCCACCTTGGTAACAGAAAAGCTGCTTGGGGCAAGGGATGTTTCTTTGCAAATGCAGGGGTATTTTGGCTCTGGTTTAGGACTGAACTCTTAGGTGAGACTCAGACAGTTATAATAGATACCTAATGATGAAAATTATAAATACTCCTCCTATATAGAGGCATTACTCAGTTCTGCCTACTTTGACTCTTGGCAACAGATTCAGTGCATAAACCAACCTGAAGGCAGGCAGATAATTTCTTACAGAAGAAATGGCTTAATCCTGTAACATCAAGGTTTAGGTAGGGTCCATATGAGGACATCAAAACACATCTGGTAAAGTCATAAATTGTCATTCTGATAAAGCTGCGGTTCAAGTCTCATTATTTCGACTTTTATGGGACAGCAAGTAAATCTAGATAGTCTGGAGAAAAAGAGATTGTTCCAGATATGTTTGCATCTTATCTTAATGACATGGGCATCTCCACAGAACAGCAAGGCACTCAAAGAGGCCAAGTAAAAGGAAGATTTTCAGCAACACCTTAGATTTTTGGACCATGAGGCCAATGGGCTTTATGCTGTTCAAACCACCCAAGCTACTAGCAAGTACTTGAAATAGCTTATTTCAGTTCCCTGTTTCTGATACATGAGAAAAACGTGACACTGAGGCTTTGCTTGTGCTGTGTTTCTCTTTCACACCCTCTTTTTCTAATCACAGGGTCTCACTCAGGTGGCTTTTTGATTAGAGTGGCTTATGTGCATCTTGTTAAATCCCTTCAAGAGAAGTAGAAGTGTTCTTTATGGCTGGGGACTTCAGGCAGAGGGGTGGGAGCCTGAGGCCTGGCCCAGACAACTGGCAGGACTGGATGCACACTGCAGGGGCCATGTCCTGCCATGGCCCCATCAGGCAGGACCTCTGCTTTGGGGCTGCAACAACAAACCATTCAGCTGTTCCCTCTGCTCATGCTGCAAGTGGCCATGGTGTTTGAGAAGCAGGGTGCAAAGAGCATCAGGGGCCTGGATTGAGCAGTTCTCCAAGTATGGAGGTGAGCTGGTGGTTTAAATGTCTCTGCTTACTCCCCCATCCTCTCATCCCTGCATGTGTCCTTTTGTTGCTTTTGGAAATACAGCAGTGTTTTCTCCTAGTTATACTTATGTCAGATATTCAACAGGGTTGTCTAGGCCTCAGCAGAACACTATAAAGGGGAAAAGAAAAAGCCAGGCGAGCACATGGAGTAGGTTTCCTGGGGAGCAGGTGAGAAAAGACGGGCTGTGTGCAATGACAGGGATCCAGCAGCGGCATAAGGATTCAGCCCTCCCTCAGTAACTGCAGCTGGAGGTCACTAATAGCTCTGACATGTACAGTGTGTGGCAACTGATGTGAAGCTTTCCTTTTTGGAAGCTCCTGAGAAACAATTCTCCCTTCAGCATTCATTTGTCTCTATTAGGTCTGTGCAGACTTCCTACCCTGTCACGCTATCAGTCTACCAATGCAGATACCAGCTGCACCTTGTTGCTGAAAACGGCCTTTCTTTTGTCTGAACTCAGTTCAGCTCTTTCTCCTCATGTTCAAATGATTTTCAATTGAAAGCAGCTTTCTTGACAGTAATAGCCATAAATGCAGCCATTATCAGCTCTAGGCAAAAGTCCTTGAGAATTTGATACAAAACTTCTTTCTGAAAGCTTTCTCTAGACAAATAGACAGGCTTTTGCCAAAATATCCCTTGGTTTTGCATTAGCAAACTCAGGGTTACACGAGGCATGAAGCTTTATCTTGTCATTTCCCCTGTACATATCTTCTTGTACATGTAAATGCTTGTGACTATAAAAATTTGCTGTATGGATCCTTCCAGAAATGTACAGTTTTGTTCAACATTAGATTTATTATTGTTCATTGCCATTACTGTAAAGAATTTACAGTTGACATTATTCACAGCTTTTTTGAAACCTTCTGGAGTTTTACTGATAATACTTGAACCCTTATTTACTGATCACATCTGCTCAAACAGGATTTCTATAGCCTGCAAGTTGTTAATGCATATTGAAGTTGATACAATTTTACAAGTGATCTGGGCATTTAAAATCACGGTTTTTCAGTTTCAAAAAACTCAGGCACACCCCAAAGACTGAAATTATTCTGAGTTTCAAACAAAGTCTTATATTTCTGCACTAGCCCGTTGTCAGTTTTCATCTCAACCATCTATTTAGCAGAGAGGCTTGGAAAATTGGTAGGAATGCTGTCAGCTTCTAGACTGGACAGAGGAAGATGACCCAGTGGTAGGGAGGATGACGACTTGGAATAAGATATGGAAGGGTATGGTGTAAAAGATACAAAATCAGTGGGTGTAACAGCTACATCAGCTGACACCATCTTAACCCCAGTCTTTACCACCTGGGTCACATTTGGGCTTGTGGAGAAAGAGCTTTGGAGGAGCTCAGCTCCACAACGACCAGACCTTCACTGGGGAAGGAGAGTTCCCTGGAGTGAAACTGGCAGCACCAGAGCAGCATCCCTTCTGACAGCCCTCCAGCTTGTCTGAGAGTTCTTTGAATGAGCAGAGCCTCTGCCACTACCAACAATATCAAGGGTATATCTAACAACTTCCCAAATTAGAAAACAAGAATCTTATTGCCTTTGAGCTTTTTAAGTATGTTTTTCCATGCATTGTTTTTCTTCTAAAATAGCTGCTCTCGAAGCCTTCACTTAATGCTTATCCAAAATTGCAAGTGTAGGGTATCTCTGAAGGCAGGAAACAAGAATCATGGTGGTTTTGATAGGTAGATAGAGATAAAGTTATGAAGAAGTACACAGAAATAGTTATGGAGAAGAGAAATAAACAGCCCTTTTCTCATTATACTCGGTGAAGCCACCTTCATATTGAAAACTTTTTGAACTAAGAAGTGACAAAGCACATTGATAGTGCCACAGCACTGCAAAGATAAGCTTGCTTCTAAAAATGAAGTTATTTTTAGGGCTATATCTTTAAATTATGAAAGGTCAGTGTACTATTCAAGGATTGCAATTACTACGAATGGCTTTGTAAGGTTCAGGATTGTATTAAAAAAGATCAAAGTCTCATATGGGCAAGAGAAGGAATTACTTTTCTGTAGCCAAGTCAGCCTTCCCTTTTGAAGATACACTCTATGTTAATGGCCCCAGTGAATGTCTTTTCACAGACTGATTTCTGCAACTTCCAAAGTCTTATTACCAGCCCAAAGGACCTTTCATACACTGGATTTACTAAATCCAAGTTTTGAATTATTTTCAGTGATGTAAAGGAAATATTTAAAATTAGAACAGCGGGAGAATTGTAAATACAATTTCAAACATTTCTGGTTTTAAAAAAAAAGAGCTTAATAATGTTCCACTGAAACTACTCCCCTCCCTCTCTTCTTTAATTGAACCACAGATTTTCTTCCCTTGGCACCAAAGTTGTCAACTCAGCTTGGTTTTGTTCCCAAGGAACTTAATGAAAGGGCAATGGCTGTCTTTGGGAATACATCAGAGTAATTCTGTGTTATCCTTGCACGCATAGACCAGGCTTATCTCAGAGTGGAGAAGTTTGCTGGTTCACCCTGGGGAAATAAGGGATGTGGCTTATGGTTGCTTGCAGCCACCAGCAAGAGAGGGACTTTCTCAGCTCTGCCACAGCCAAACAATGCATAACTCTTCTGGGAAGGAGAGGATCACTCTTTGGAGCAGTAACTCAGAGCAACAGTGGGTGAGTCTGTCCTTCCTGTATTAGAAGCGGGGAAACTGTGTGGTAAAGGAGTAAAAACAGAAGCAAGACCTTCCTACAGCTAGAGTTTGTGAACTGCCAACCATCAGAAAGACAGTGAAAGGTGTCATCTCCAGCTCATGCTGGTTCCGAGGGACAGCTGGGGCCTGGCTTGTGTTATCGGTATCTTCAGTGAAAATAATGGAAGTAACAAACAGTAAAATTGTGATTATTGGAGCATGTCAGTATCGTCTCCTTTCCCCCTTGCCAGCTCATAGTGAGATACATGGTGGCCTTTTGTTGTCTTACTTTTTCAGAAACGATGAGTGGTCTTTTAGGTAAAAAGTCTAGGAGTGCATACCAAGGAAATAATGTTCTTTGGTTACTGAACTTACACTTGGGTATTCTCCTGGAAAGCATCACTTCAGAATTAATTGGCTACTAGTTCTTGCAACTGAGATGGATTTTCCTTTAAAAACTTGCAAGTGGCTACAAAATTTGTCTGAGCTGGAACTGGAATGAAGTGTGAGGGGAAAAAAAGTACAGAACCCAAATAAAAATGAACCTATTATTTTCTATTGGCTTTTATCTTCCAAAACCTCTTTTCTTATTTTTTTATCTTTACTAGTACTACTAGCCCAGCTACGGGAGGTTTTTAGCAAGTAAAATTTTGGCCGGTAAAAATTTTTCACCTTTAACATTTGAAAACATTTTTATTTTTTCAAAGTTTAAAAAAAAAAATCAGTCCCAGTTTCCTCTCTCTTTTTTTCTTTTTTGTTTTGAAAAATTTGTCTTTTCTGATGAAACAATTTCCACTGAGAAATTCCCAGGTTTTACTGGAGGTAGTTAGTGGGTAGTGGGGGTTCATCAGAGACCTTTGTGTTTCTTTCTGTGCTTTCTTTCAAATAATTCATGTTATCTTATCAGTATATCAGCATTTATATTTGATATCTTGATGGACAACATCATATTGTTGGATTCTTTACCATGATTATGAATTCTTTTCTGTATCATACCTATGTCATAGAGCACCCTGAGAGCTTCTCCTGTGTTTCAAACATGGGTTATTCTACAGAGGAATAAATGGAAACATGGGAGGATGAGGGTTAGTGAGACTCTTTGACTTCTGAAGGCTAAACTATGTGAAAAGGAAAGACCGTTCCCTTTTCAGAGGAGCAGGAAAACACAGCAGCAAGAGGAAGTGTGAAATGTGCTAGAGGAAAGACAGGGTTCTTCCTTCTCTGCTGCCCCAAAATACATGCAGGCTGGGTGGGAAATGCTTGTAACAGCACACATGGGAAAGGCCCTGATCTGTGTGAATGGTAGTGATCATCTTTTAAAATATGTGTGCAATAATCACAGATGCTTTTTTCTGCCTCTCAGGAGACAATGAAAGAGATTTAGAGTTTTGTTCAAAAATGTAAACACTGAGGTCAGTGCTGCTGGGAAAGTAACTCAGTCTGTGAAAGGCACATTTGGGCTCTCTGTCTGGATTAGAAATACAAGTGAAGAAGTCCAGCACGTTTCTTGGATGCTGCATGGTGCGCTGAGTGCACCCAGGCTCACAGCCTGGCCACCACCAGCCGGGAGACAGCGCTAACAGAGGCTCTGCTATCAGCAGCGCTGGTACACAGGACCCCTGTGGGGCCCAGTTTCACCCCTCATGGTCCATCCCAACAGCCCCACATCAGGGTCCACAAGGCCTGTGGGACAGCAGCAGTGGCAGATGCAGTTGTGAGGCAGGCATCAAAGGTGAAACCTGAGACCTCAAATCCCTTTGGGGAATTTCAGTAAAGCAAAGCAAGAATAGGCGATGCTGGTTTGAAGGTACATAGCTAGCTCCACATGCTGGGAAACTTGAGAAGAAGAAAACTCGCTAAATCTAGTGTTTGGGTATATGGTTACTTTATATTCTCCCTTCCTGAATTACCCATTTAATATTTGGCCACATGCTGCTATGGGCTTCAGGGAGAGATTAGAGAGCATAATTACTCTCACTTCTCCAAAATCCACACAGCACATTCCCAGGATTGATTAGTCTCTTCATCCTTTAAGTTTTTGTCCCTGCCAGCTTTGAAGCAAAGACAGACAGCTTTTTAATTTCCAGTCTTGATCCTGTCTCCTGATAACTGATATGGGTTACACCTACCTGACATTCAGGATGCACACCAGATAGCTCCCTGGTGAATAAAACACCGCTGGCTTTAATTTCACATATGAGAAACTTCATTCAGGCTCTCCAGACACTGTCATTTGGGAAACCCTGACAGGGGCTTCTGCCTGGTTGTTGAGGAAAGAAAAACAGCACTGCAGTGGCTCTAAAGCATCTGTGCACACACAGAATGAGCCATTGCAAAACAACTGGTTAAACTGGCTGTGTACCAAACTGATTAGAAATCATGGCATTCACCTGGCTAGAAGAAAATGAGATATTTTTTTAATGAGGAAGAAAATTCCAAGTGTGACTGCTTTTCATTAATTCTCAGTCCAAACAGCATCTCTTTTGTATACAACTGGATTCACTGTGCTTAGGATCAGCAACCCAGATTTTAAAATGCCTTGTAGGTGCTTAATTCTCAGTCACTAAAGGTGGCATCCTGGCCCCACCGGAGCCAATGGGAAATGAAAGCACAGATGGAGGCAGGGTCTTGTCTTCCCTCTCTTTAACAGTCTTCCTAAATCTTGAGTTTCCAAAGAATCCTCAGTTAGCTGTGAAAACAGATTACTAAAGCTGGTGTTAAGTGGTTAGTGATAGAACTGGTGTTCAAAGAAAGGGCACAATTGGGACAATGATGTGAGAGAGGTGTCTGGTGACAATGACAGTGTGACAGGATGAGGCAGCTGCAAAGGAAGAAGAGAATGGTCCCGTCAGGAACCTGGAGACATTAAATAATCATTCACTGAAATCCAGGACACTACTAAAGAGAGTTGTATTTTTCCCCTGAGTGGCTTGTGGAGGGGACTCAGGCTGCCTCCTGTGTGAGGGCAAAGCCTCCAAAGCTCTGGAGACAATTTTTCTTCTGCATTAACCCTGCTGTCTTCCTAAACCACACCGACAAAGTAGTCACATCCTCTGCCTGAACCCAGAGAAGACGAGAAAATGCAACTGTTCTGGTACAACAAGCATTAACTTCACTTTGTTTCAAGCCCCATTTTCAGACTTTGGAATCCAGGAAACATTTTCTGTGTCCGATGTTTGAAGGAAACATGTAAACTTGTTGAAGCTACCTCCGCCACTTTAAATCCCACTGGCCCACTCCAGAAAGAGTCAGCAGATGCAGCCCATCAACATGAGCCACAAGCTGGGGCAGCTCAACCAGGCATGTAGCAGGAGATGGGGAGGGGATTGATGGGGCAGCAGTCTCTTGCTCCTCTGTACAGTCAACCACTGTGTTGTATGTCACAGGGCATGAAAGAGGGGATTTTATGCAGATGCAGCTTTGCTGTCACTCATCTTCATCAGAGTAACCAAGATGGTCCTGGAAGACTCAGAAGATGGATGAGCTACAAATACCAACCAGTCTATTCTCTTTTCTTACCCAGCTGTCCTGGGTTCAGCTACAGCAGTCATTTTTTTCGCCTTCTTAGTAGCTGGGGCAGTGCTGTGTTTTTGACTTTCAGTCTGGGAACAACGCTGATAACACCGATGTTTTTAGTTGCTGCTCAGTAATGTTTACTCTGACCAAGGACTTTCTCAGTCTCATGCTGTGCCAGAGAGGAGGGGAAGCCAGGAGGAAGCAGAGGCAGGACACCTGACCCAAACTGGCCAAAGGGGTATTCCATACCACAGCACGTCATGCCCAGTATATCAACTGGGGGGAGTTACACGGAAGGCCCAGATCGCTGCGCGGGTCGGGCTGGGTATCGGTCGGCGGGTGGTGCGCGGTTGTGTCCTTTTCCCTTGTTATTCCTCTTATCATTATTACTGGTAGCAGTAGTGGTTTGTATTATACCTTAGTTACTGGAGTGCTGTTATCTCAACTCGTGGGAGTTACATTCCTTCGATTCTCCTCCCCATCCCTCCGGGAGCGGGGGGAGGAAGGAAAAGGGGGGGAGTGAGCGAGCGGCTGCGTGGTTCCAAGTTGCCGGCTGGGCTTGAACCACGACACCAGCTAACTGCCGAGTGGAGAGTGACAATTCTTGTGTATTTGTGCACGTGTCTGAAATTTGGAATCTGCTTTTTGGACAAAAGATTAGTGAAGGGCTGATCTACAGTCCTGAATGTCCTCAGACCCCTCATTATCTAAAAGACAATCTCTGAAGTGATTGACCGCACATGAAGCTATTGACCGCACACCACTGCAGGTTTTCTTCCTACCACACGGCAGCCTCAGCACGGCTGCTTTTGCAACCATCTCAGCCTGATTACACAAACAGTTTTGTGGGAACATCCAGTGATCTCAGACTTTGTTTATGAAACACTCCTCAAGACTGGGAAGACTTAAACCCTTAACTGGAGCCAAAAGAACAGATGTTCCTTTTCCCTCCTCAAGGCAAGAGCCTATGGGGATAAAAAACCTTAAATGGGTTCACGATAGGATATCCTCACTGTGTCTGCTTTCATCTAGGTAAAATGTCGAAACAGTGGAATACGAATTTTAAGAACTATATTAAGAACTCTAAATTCTCAGTGGAAGAGTTACCCATTCTCTCTGGCTTTATTTTTAAACACATATATAAACAGCAAAGATTGTTCATGCCTGATAGCATTAGAGAATCACTGTGCTGGGAAGGGACCACACAAGGTCTCAGGTCCAGTGTCGGGCTCACAGTGGGGTCAATACTGACTTCAGATCAGGTTGCTCAGGGTTTTGTTCAGACAAGACAAAGCAGCCTCCAAGGACAGAGTCTCTACAGCCTCCCTGGACAATACGATCCAGAGCTTAACTCTTCTAATATTTTTTTCCCCTTTCTTTCAGTCACAATACCCCGTGTTTCAATTTATGACCATATCCAAAAGACAGAATTGCTTTTCTGATGATTTGTGTCATATCTTGATTGCCAGACAGGACTTTCAGCTCCACAGAGCTCACTCAGGAATATCTCGTTTGGTGGATTTAAAGAAATGGCTTCTTTCTCCATTCTGTGTTTCAGCTGCATTTTTATCTAAGCTAGTCCACATTTTAACGTGAATAAACAAGCACAGTGGGAATGAAAGGATAAAAAAATGCAATCATAAATCACATTCTGCCATGGCATCATCAGCAGAGTTCCATCAATGTCAAGATGTGGCTCTGTATTTTTTCCCTTAAGATTAAAATGATCATAATTATGTGGTTTGTTACATGCAATTTCTAACTCTTTAAATGTTCTCCTTTTCTAGACATAGTAATTTTTAAGAAAAGTTCAAGCCACTGGTCTTTATAATTTTCCACTAGGTGTTAACATAAGGGTATTTCTACTGGACTAATTATTGTGAAAACATATTTTGTCACTTAAGTAAAAAAGATTTTGAGTCTATAAAGCAGCTTCCATCTAAGAATAGGAAAGCATTTCAAGCAGTCAGTCTGCTTAGTGACTATGTAAATAAGTAACTTACACCTAATTTTGTTGGCAGGGACTACAGAGAAAGATTAATGCTTTTATCCTTCAAAGAGACGTTCCTGCACTGGCCCTTGTGTGGGATTTACCAGCAAACAAGGGGCCTCTGATCTGCAGTCCAGCCTTCTCCCTTGCACAAAGTTTGTCTGCTCGGATAAGCTCTAGATAGATTTAGAAAAACAAAACCTGCATGACTGTTTCTCTGAAGTTCTAGTTTTGAAACACATGTCCAGATGGCTCAGTCATGTAGTGGGTTTTCACAGCTACCACACAAAGCGCTGAGTAGTTACAGGGGAAAAAAAGCACTAGTATCCTGCTTATTTTGTCTAACTTAGCAAATACTCTGCTTGGAAGGCACTGAGTTCACGTGGAGACAGTTACCTCAGCCCTAAATGCCAACAGGAGTGAAATTCCCTTATTCATATACAGAGATCTTTTCAATCTGCTCATTAGTATGTTTTTTCTCCTTAAGAAATGACTCGTGGTGCTCTTTGGCCTACCCGGGGCTGGTGTTATTTAGGTGACTGGTTTATTGAGCAGCCCATTTTACAGGAAAGCAGAATTGCTTTATGAGAGGGAAAGTATGTATGTAGTTGGTACATTATAATTAAATGAAAAGAGATTGCTTTAATACACAGGGATAATTTTGCAGCTCTGCACAAGGGATTTTGCAAGATGGATAACTCAGAATATGCCTGCTCAAATAATTTGGCCCATAACTCCAAAATTCAGCTCAGCAGCCATGGAGTAATTCCTACTTATATCAAGACAAATGGCAAACAAGTATCTTTTCCCTAGGAGTATCTTAGCTGGTGTAAATTGGTGTTTACAGTAGCCAAGGATGTGGCCTCTATTGTTGGCTTTTTTTTAACTTGTGCTTGCTAATTAGCAAGTAAAAGTGCAATGAATTAGCAAATGCATTAACCAAGGCTTTTTCTCACAGCCTTTGTGAGTCTTCCTTTGCTCCTGCTGGGGTTGGACTGACTCCTCATTCCAGTCACAGGTATTTTCATGAGAACAGACTATTTTTGTCATAGGCCACAGCTGTGGCTCTGAGAAGCCTGAGAAGATGAGATTAAAAACTTCTTTAGTCACAGCACAGCAGCAGCAGAGGAAACAAATCACACTAATAAAAACTGCTTGCTTATTTATTTATTTATTTATTAAATCTAGGATAAATTGAAACCCCTTCCAACAAGTTGTTGACTCAATCTTTGGTCCCTGGCTCTGTTAAGCCCTACCTGTTCATCTTCTCCAAAATGTTTTGGAGATCAGTTTCTCTCTACCCAAGCAGACGAAACACTTGTGATATCTTGGCTGCTTCCTCTTGTCTCTCTTTTCTAATTCTTACATTGCTTGATTCTTGCCCATCCATACGAAATTCCACCGATCTGATCGCTTTCCTACATAACTTTGGCTTTATACACCTTCTTAACACTGTGCTTCAATGTGCAGGTTCAAGAAGCATGTGAGCATCAAGGTGTTTAAGTGAACACAATGCACAAATTGGACTCTGAAGTCTCGGCAACACAGTGTTTTGTTCCTATAGCTGCCCTGGATCCAGCATTGTAGAAAAGTTTTACATTTAATTATCAGGAAATTGAAGCTGCTGCATAATGTTTTATTTATGCTGAACAAAAGGTTCTTTGGGAAATATATGATACCATTTTTGCAAGTCTCAGAGAAGGACTTTAAGCACCACAGGAAATTAAATACAGACGTAAACATTCATAAATAGTATTAAGTAACCACCAAGGCTGGGAAATTCACAGTGTAGATTAGCATGGTGTTCTGAAGTCAGTAGTTTTGAGCTTCGGTGCTGCAGCACTGTACTAGGAGGGTTAATGCTATTATTCTCATAGCAAAGGTAGAAGAAGTGTGGATATGGACATGCCAGTGATTTCTTATGCATAAACAAGGGTATCCTCACAGAGAGCAGCTGTAAGTAATTGCCCAAATCCAGGACCATGTCCTGTATTATCCCACAATAAGCATAAGATAGCTAAACCCTTTTCCATCTACCATGGTGAAGTCTACCACTGGCAGTTTTACATTAATGTCTTGCCCTAGATTGTTCATAGTAGATCACTTTGTCTGTGTTGTGGTGAGCAGGGAGGTGAATTATTGGACCTTGGGGAGAAGTAAATATTGTGGAGCTGTAAGGGATGGTAGGAAACCTCAGAAATTAAAACCAAAATTGACAAAAAAAACCCCAGCCCTTAATCATGGGGAAGGTAACTGGTGGCTTAAAGACAGAGACCTTCTCAATGACAAAACTGGATCATGATTTTAAGAGACAAAACACAGTGATGAGACAGGAGATTACTGGGGATTCCTTAAATGTCACTATGCAGGTGACTTTACTTGTGCAAGGCATTCGACACTGTCCC
>NW_009934816.1:0-3198 GCF_000696875.1 Nestor notabilis
AACTGCTCTGCCGCTGTCCATCAATTCTGTAACCCCATCATAGAAGGCTGCATGGATACCTCAGAGCAGCCTTCCAGTATCTGTAGGGGGCCTACAAGGATGCTGGGGAGGGAATCTTCATTAGGGACTGTAGTGGTAGGACAAGGGGTAATGGCTTTAAACTTAAACAGGGCAAGTTTAGGTTAGATATAAGGAAGAAGTTCTTTACAGTGAGGGTGGTGAGGCACTGGAATGGGCTACCCAAGGAAGTTGTGAATGCTCCAACCCTGGCAGTGTTCAAGGCCAGGTTGAACAGAGTTTTGGGCAACATAGTTTAGTGTGTGGTGTCCCTGTTCATGGCAGGGGGGTTGGAACTAAATGATCTTAAGGTCCTTTCCAACCCTAACTATTCTATGATTCTATGTTTCTAACATATTGTTTCTATTTCTAATGATGTGCAATTTATGAGAAATATATGACCAACTTTTGACACTTTACTGTAATTAAAAAAAGCTCTTGGACATAGAATAGCAACATGTATTTTCTTTTATATCCTATCTTGATTTTTTTTCTTTTAATCAATTTTGCTTAAGTTTTCTAATTTCTTCTAGGTTGCATTTTTGGTTTATATTTGTTTTTAAACATACAAAGTCCTAAATAAACTGAAAGTGCTTAGAAAAGTGCTAAGAGAAAGTAAAACCGATTTAGTCTAATTTTAAGATACCATATTGATAATTTAAAGTCAATTGCTCTATCTAGCAGAAATATTAATATGCATAATTAATAAATCTTCACAACAACCTTTATGATCTTCACGTGTACAAGACTGCATCTGTGTAAAGTATCATAACACATTTTCAATTGAACACAAAACATCTAACCTCGGCCACAAATTTTAACAGTCTTAAAGTGTTCTTGAGGGTATCACTTAATGAAGGTCCTCATGTTAGATAGCACAGAATATGGTTTAGCAGAGAGTTAGCAATTATTGCGCATTGCTTAAGACTGATGATGCAAATGACCTACAGTACATCACATCATCAGAGTCAGCAAATGTTAATCTTAAAATGGCCCAGTTATTATATTCACATGATAAAATTTTTAAAGTGCCTGTGGCTTAGCTAATCTTATAAGACTCCTATTGCTTTGTAATTAAATAGCACATTCTTTGCAGTAATTTCTTATCTATCTAATGTGGTGAGTGTTCAAAGAATGGAGATGTTATAAAACCAAATAGATATATTAATATTGTTTATCATTTCTGTCATAACTAGTAAGCAATACAGGCTTGTTAAGTAGATTATCTACTTACAGTTTTATAGGGGTTTTCTATCTTATTCTGATTTCTTTCTCAGTTTGATCTACCACTTTGAAGCTTCTAGTGGATTTCATGCAGAAATAGAAAATATGCCATTTCATTAGGGTAGTAGAACACTGATATTTTACACACTGTGTTTTTCATAAAATCATGATTAGTCTGTATAGTGAGTCCTGTATTGTGTTAACGTATTGTGTTTATAAAATTTGATGACTTTCAGTAAACACATTTACCAGTATAACATATTCTGATATAATATAAATGAACAAAACATTACAAATGCTAGGGCTTGAGTAATTCTTCCAAGTTTGGAAGTCTTGTTTTAATGAAAGCAGATCCACAGGTAGTAGAAAGAGTATTATGGAGTAAGGAGTTCCAAATTTAAAAAAATTAAGATGGAATGCGAACTATCCATTTTCAGCACTGTAAAAATTTAAAACCAAACCATTTTGAGATTTGATGTTACGTCTTTTTTTGATAGTTTATTTTTTAAGAGTCTGAAACTTAGGAAACAAGCTTTGCTAGAAAATTCTAATTACTTAGGACCACCTACAGCTGTGAGAAACTTGAAATATTTAAGGCAATATCACTGCAAATTTATATGCAAGAATATTGCCAGTTTTAATTAATAATTAAAAAGTGGAAGGGTTATTAGATTTCATACTTCAGGGATGAAAATATTATATTCCAACTAGGAATCATCATGAGACTTAATATAGGATTCAGAGTATCTCGTATCTTTCCACTGTAACATTCTGAACTTTTCTAAAATATTCGCTACTGTGTTCTAGATAGAATATTGACTATGTAGATGAGTGTTGCTACAGTCTCACACTCTCCATAGATACTCAGGATTATTTTATGTTAGCAACATACACTGTTCTATTTCCTTTTAAATAAAAAATGAATATATAAATAAATAAGAGGACCATATTGAATATAAGAACAATTTTTCCTCTGTGCAAATCCCTCTGCTGCTTCACTAGAAGGATCTGGTAATACAATGCTGCAAACGACTTACAGCATCAGTTTTAGGCAAGAAGTAGCTACCAGTGAAATCTATTCCAAACTGTAGGCTAAATAGTATAATTTTCCAGGAACATTGCTGAGTGATGCATGGAAAAATCGACTGTGTCATCTATTACTTTATAGCACAAAAATAATGGTAACGTTTAGTCATCCCTACAGTTGTACAGCAAATAAAAATGTTGTAGGAGTAAGGCTCCACACCTATACAGAAATTTCTAACTAGTTATTTAATCACAGTAGAAACTGCAGAATGAACTAATAGGCAGGGTACACATTAAAATGTCCACACACTAGGTGTATAACATGCACATTTTACTAAACAAGCACACCAAAGCAAACAATCACACTAATGCAAATTAGTATATCTCTATATATAGTAAGTAAGTACAATATAGCAAATCAGAGATAGGTATAAGTAAAGTACAGGAAAATTAACAATGCAACAAATCATTACTGCGTAGAGAGAATAGTGATTAAGAAGAAATACATCACCAGTTACCACCAAATCATCATCCAGACCCACACTTCAAGCTGGGAAAATTCCTACATGGTGCATCCACCCATGGGTGAGGCTTCAGGTTCGGCTACAAGATGTTCCTGCTTTTGTACCCTTAAAAAAATAAACAGCTTTATGCCAGATCTGTAACTGTTTAATCTTGGGGCTGTGCAGTTTCTTATGAACTCACTTTTGTCCATGCCAAGAACGCTGGCCAGCCGCCCCAGTGCAGCCAAGTAAGAAGGTCACAGACCAGCTGCACACCTATGTTTTCCTACTTCTTTGTGGCAGTCATGATGAACATAAATATATATACTCTACTGAATACACTTTGACAAAAAACATAGAATCATAGAATAGTTAGGTTCGGAAAGGA
>NW_009934817.1:0-4466 GCF_000696875.1 Nestor notabilis
CTTTTCCAACCTAAATGATTCTACAATTCTGTAAGTATTTATGAATAAACTGGTAACAGAACATTACTTCTAAACACTGAATAGTATTCAGTCAATCTACTTACCAAACCCATCTATGTCTAGATTATTATTAACAACAACATCCAGCAGTGAATCCCCAGGTTTTCCTTTGGCTGTTAGTTTGTCACCATCACGATTTATGAAATGAACAGTTATTTTATCTTCTGAGCTGAAAAGAAAATTATATAATGGAATTAAAAAAAGAATTCTAGAATTTTTTAGATCTTTAAAATTGATTAAATACTACCAAAACCAATAATTACCATCACCTCTAAAAGCACAGAAATCCAAGTTACTGGCTTTTAAAAGCTGTAACAGGTACAGGCGTTTACTGTTGTACACTGAACAAAGGCCATGAAAAGTAAGAAAAAAAACCTTGGTCTGTGTTTTGTCACTAGAAGCAATATAGGATCCTGATGTTTTGCTGTGTACTGGAGAGAGTCAGAACTATTTTAGTTTAGGCACAATATTTGTATTTTTATAAAATAAAAGAGACTATTTTAAATGTTTCTCTACAGATACTTGTTTTGGCTTTATGAAATCTTAAATGTTCTCATCATTATCATTTAGGACAAATTTTAAATTTTCCTATTTCTGCTTTGAGTTTAAGACATTTTACTTTATTGGTTTCAAAATTGAATACTTGTCCCCTCCTCAAAATGGAAATACTCCAAAAGCATTCTGGGGTTTTTTGAGCACAGGTTCTCTTAGGTTTTCACCTTGTAAATATTAATACCAGTGAAGTTCAAAGCTTTGACACTGGCTTCAAAGAAAAAAGGGTTTTTTATTTTCCTGCTTTGCTTTTCAGACAATTATGTTTATTTAAGAAAAATTTCTCTTGCAATCTGCATAAAAATGTCTTAAGACCAAAGCTTTTAATATGGGAGGGGGGAAAACGGGGGGGGGAGGGTTGTGTTCTATTATCTATGTTATTTCACATGCATGTTACAAGAAAGCTTTTAAGATACTAACAAATAAAATACAGATAGTTTGTTTTTACACAGACTGTTTTCTTTCCTATACTAAAAATCCAAAACAGGAAAAACTTGTATGGACAATGAAGAAACCTGCCAAGAGATGAGAGATAAAAATAGAACAACTGAAAGCTAACGCAAAAACCTATGTTTCAGTGTGAAATCGATGTTTAAGAACAGCATGCTTAATATTCCCTTTAATATTTTTAGAAACTGTGGGCCTTAAGTGATCTAGCATATGGAAAGTATACAAGCTTGAAAATCAAGTCACCCTCTGAAAAACTCTAGCCCGTAGTGCTGAACACAAGAGCAAAAATTTGAAAGTGGCCATACTGAAACATCAGCAAACATTATTTTGGAACTGTCTGTAAAAGAAAATGTGTTTTTAGCAACCTGAGTCACTTGTCAAGCTAGGACCCGACTCCTATGTTGTTTTGAAAAACAACAAATGTTTGTTGCTGGACTTAATCTCCTTGCCATAACTGTAAGCTCACTTGGCAGCAGTAAGCACTGTGATTCATTATGATGTCATGTTCAATTCTTGTCATATCATCCCCCAGTCTATTCTCCTGAAGGCAGCCACAAGCTACTATTAACTATAAATTCATTCCAAAATTATAATCGATAATGAAGGATTGACCTTTCTGATCTGCAGGATGCAACTGAAGCATGCACTGTAAAATTCAGAAATCTTCAAGATCTATCTTTACAGAATGTAATTAATGTTGCACAGTGACACCAAAGGACCACCTCCAGCAAAGGGTCCTGTGGGGGTTTAAGTTACTACTCTGCTCTTCTTTTTGCTCCTCTGCTGTGCTAACACCTCCCACAGCACAATCAAGGAAACAAGCACCTAATTCTTGGATATACTAGGACAAAATTCACCACCTCCACAGGTAGTTTAAGACTGATGGGTTTAGGTTGCATCTGGAAAGGTACAGATTCACATTCCTGACAGCCAAAGTAAACCACTGACAGTGTAATTTTAAACTGCTTCAAAAAGCTCTTCCAGAGCTCACTGAAATACACTCTTGCTTACTGAAGTATTTCTGTCAACATGACAAACACAACCCTAACAGGAGACACAATGCAAGACGCATTTGCATTTATATGCATCCTCTGCCCAAGGTATAGGCATGACAAATACTAAATATTCGTTCCAATATCCAAAATACACTCTTCTATTATGGGATGAAGTGATCACAAGTAACATGGACCAAAGAGCGAGACATCTGGCAATACATTAGATCATTGGAACCTTTGTAAAAGGCAAGTCATGTCCCTCCCAGTTGTCAAAACACACTTGAAACTGTCTTCACCTGTGATTACACTAATGTGGCTTAACACCACAGTGTCATAAGAACAACAGTCCTGCCCTCCCTCCTTTGTTCCTTTGGTCTCCAGCAGTCACCCTGCCATGCAGTAAACTGGGTCTTGAAATAAAACTGGATGAAACCCAACCTTCACAGGCCAATGGCCATACCAACATCAAAACTCGTACGCAGTTACATCCGTCTCTTATATGAAATGTACACCTGTGTGAAACAGTTGAGTTACTGCAACTTTACGATGCAGTAATACAACTTAAGCTTCATGATCAGCTTCAATATAAATATAAAAATGTGGTTTGGGGTGATTCCCATTCCAAATTGTCCTACCATCATCCTTACACCAGTATTACCACAAGTCAACTCCTTTTGCTAATCTGACTGAAAAATCAACCATAAAAACAAAGTAGTCCCAGCTGAATCAGCAAGCAAAACTGACAGAAGTGACACTGCCTACAGCAAAAATGAGGAAACAGGAATGGGATCCCTTTTTCTGCAGTAACAATCTTACATTAGCTTCAGCCAGTTTTGGAATTGCACCATGGCTGTGCGAGCCCAAGTGGTGAGGCATGCAGCAAGTGGATGAGCCACAGTGGGTCACTGACTCCTGTTAAAAATTGCTACAGTAATTCATCTTTTTTATGCTACCTAAGTCACCCTGGCAGATAACTGAAACTAACATTTATTTATTTGTAATATAGAGATAGCCTTCTTAAGTCTTCCAGTAGGATCAGGTTTTCTGCTATTGCCATCTTTACCACTCTTCACACAGCCAAAATGTTGAATTAAATAAAAAATATAAATAACAGGACTTATTGCACCTGAGCCTGAGAGGTGAAAATACTTTCAGAAGTGTGTTTAATAATCAGACCAGTCAAACATTCAAAGCACACACTGTGCAGATCTTTCCAATGACTAGGAGATACCATTCAAAAATTAATAATAATCACACCTACATAAAACAGTATTTAGACTTCTTAAATTTCAACTAACATGGCTTTTGTTTACCTAGACACTGTTTGTGTGAAAGAAAAAAAACAATCAAATGCCACCACACTGTGAACTAGTCACAGGCAACTAACACAAAACATGTCCCAGGTCTATGCAAGTATAAACAGCTTCAGGATTATCAGAAAGAACAAAACAGGAAGAACAAAACCTATTTTGTGTGATCTGCATAAAGCATAAAGAGCCCAATTCATGCTCACATGAACCCTTTTCTCCAGATGCACAATACAATTAATTTCTTCACGATTGCCACAGTACCATTGGCTTTGTTATCACTATGATACCCTAAATTAAAGACACTAAGAATGCACAGAAGAGCACCAGAGAACAGTAAGAGCTGTTCATTGTCCCTCCCATGCAAAAAGAGTAAGTACTGCAAGAATCCTGACAGCTACCTCTTCCCTTAAAAGAGGTATCCTTTTGAATATTCAGCTATTACTTTCAAATTAAGAATCACTTCTTAGATTCCTCCAAACAAAACACAAAGATAACAACTGTAACATGGTTTTGCACGAGACCAACTCTGTTCTTCCAGATCTTTTATTAAATAGTAAGTCTAACAGCTCTACCTATTTGCCTGAAGAGTTGAATGAATGAGACTGTTATACAGGCCTGAATGAAAATATGGAAGTTATAAATCTGAACTAAACTTTAAAACACGTAGTAATTATGCTGTGCACCAAAAATCACGTACAGCTACCTGAACTGGTATAAAAGAATTCCAAGATAACTACTGTTCACATGAAACTAAAGGGTAACATAAAAATGGAGCATCAGAAAGAATGAAGTGGAAATAAAAACATAATGCCTGCTACTAGACTGAAACCCTCGGGAACCTCTGCTCACAAGAACCACCTCAGCTAATAATTTCGTACACCTAGGTCTTCATCCTCTAGAGACACATACAGCTAATTTTACACATACAAACAATCATGTATGTTTTTACTGAAATAACACTGACAAGTTCAGGAACTGGGTCTCAAATAATATGATGTCCAGAAATGGTAGGCATAGAGAAAGTAACTTACATATAAATGAAGAAAACATTAATATATGAAAGAAACTCCCTCAGCAAGTCTGCCGACAACACCAAGCT
>NW_009934818.1:0-7813 GCF_000696875.1 Nestor notabilis
CCCAGGTGGGTGCCTCAGTCTGCCCCGTGCGGATGGCAGCTTCCCCCAGGCTGCCTGCAACGGGGTGGCATGTTTTGGGCACAGGCGTTTTCCGTGCCCTTGCAGGCATTTACCACTTCTTGCAGACCGCCTCTCTGGGGCCTGACTCCTCTCGCATACCTGGCAGCGGTGGGGAAAGGCCTCATCCAAATCCCTTTTCCACTTGCAAAGGGAACCACCTGACAAGCCCTCACCAAATCCTTTTCCCCATCCGTGACCTGGCGGCACAGGGCAGTGTGCAGATCTCCCGCACACAGATGCACCCAGTCGTGGAGGAGCGTGGAGTTGTTTCAGCTCCTGTTTTGGTTCCAGTACAGGCAAATGGGAAATTCAGGCTTGTGGATTTGCACCAAGGAAAACCCAGCTCAGCAGCAATGGTACTGCATAAGGGATCAAAGCACCCAGACTTCAGCAGCATTGATTTCTACCTGTTTCTGATAAATAGGAAAAAATATTTTCTGAAGGACTTGAATTCCTCAAGGAAGCCTTATGGCCTCAGTTAGTGAATGTTATTAATGACAGCTATCAGAGCCCTGCTCACGATGCCAAGAGCATCAGCTCTGCTTTTCTCAGGCAACTGAGATCTACAGCTTTCCAGCTTTCCCCACTGCCCCCGGGTGAGCAGTCTACCTGAGCTCCACACAGAACAATTCTGATGATCTTCCGGATACCCATACGCTGGGGCCACTTCCATTCCCTCCCAATATACCTTTTATTTAAATCAAGAGAAATATCAGTCAAACCACACGTAATGTTACTTTGCAGATAACACCATGGCAAACAAAAACCAAACTGAAGCACGTTCCATTTCAGAAATTGAATGTCTCTATTTTCACAGCAATCATGTAAGATCACAGTGCCCTTCAATTATTAAATCAATTAAACATGGAAAAAACATCTGCTGCATCTCCACATGCCCACGTATTAAATAAAAAAAAAAATAAAAAAAAGGAAAAAAAAAGGGAAAAAAAGAAAAAAAGAAAAATTCAAATCACTTTTATTTCTCAGTCAAAAGAAAACAATACTTTTGATCAACTGTACTCTCACACCTTCTAAACCCCAGGCAGTTCATCTGCTTCCACAAAAGTCTCACTGCAAGGGTAAACTTGCATGATTTACTTAAAAATTAACAGTAAATAAATCCATTGGATTTGTAGCACTAAGATAGGTTTAACTGCAAGTCTCTTGGGCAACCTCTTCGTTGGTAAATTCTAGGTGACAAAGGCCAAATACTGCAAGAAAGCAAAGATACACCTGATCATACTGTGAAATCCTACTGGACTCACCTAACCAAGGGCTTTATTAGGAAAGTACGTAACTGCACAGCAACCTGGGCTCTACTGTGAATATGAGCAGAGGGAATCCACTGCACAGCACGCACACGCGCTCATGCCTGGGACAGAGCAGGAGGATACCTTCATCTTGCTAAGATGCACTCACTATTAGGTGCTGAAGCCCAGGATCATAAATACAGCCACCCACACTGAGTGACTTTATTGAGTCACTTGGTTACATTTCTGTTTTCCTCCTGGTCATAAGCAAAGAAAATCTACAAAAATCCTGCAGGCTGGAAGAAGAACTGGGTTGGTGCCATCTCTGCCCATGTCAGCTGCCTCCTAGGTTCACTCTCCCCAGCCCACACCCACACAGGAAAGTGTTTCTACTGTGAAGACATGCAACATGCACTTTCTCAAATGCTTGACATCCACCTACCCCCTCCCACCACCTTATGGGTAGCTACAGCATATTACAGCTGCGTTTCAGGTGAAACTTTCTTATATAGACCAAGCTTTCCTATGTAGACTAAGCCTATCACAACACATTCAAACAAGCAGCATGATAATGCAGAGACTTGCTGAGCGCACCTGCAAACTCTCCCCATCTCTCCCACTAGATGCCACCAGCACATGCCAGGCACCCTCCACTACTTTCTCCCAGCCAAAAGGGCAAAGCAGCACCAACTCTAAACCCAAGAGCTGCTACGCTCTGCTCCAGCATCACCATCATAACCCCAGTGAAGTAGGTAGGCACTGCTATCCCCATCCGACTGGTGGGGAAACAGGCACAGAAAAATGGTTTGTTGAAAAACGTCGATGATCATGGTCATAGGCAGAACTGGGTACAAAAGCCATCCCCTGCTCCAGGTAGAGCTAGGGAGATGCCAAAGGCACACTGCTAGGATGAAGTGCAGGCCAGAGCTGACAGGACTGTAGGCACTTCAGTTGCCATTGTGAAAAAAGGAGCCAGAGAGAGGACAGACGTACAGAGAACATACTGACATAATTCAGCAGCTAGCTTAGAGAAGAGGTAGGCAGGAGGTGACAGGTTGAAGTTTCTGGTCTGAGCTGGATGAAACTCCAAAAGGACAGCTAGCCCAAACAAAACCCAGAGCTTGTGCTAAAAATAATACAAGACCTGGTTTATGTCGCATTAAAGCAAGAATAAAAAAGATATTCTTAGCGTTATAGTAATACTCCTTATAAACCAAGGATTTGTAATTAATTGTGTTGCCCCATAGCTACATGCAGCCTTTTGGAACAACTTAAATAGATTATTTTTCTATTTTTATATTTATTTATGAAGCAGCTCCAGCTTCTTGTGCTGCAGGCCACCTCCAAGACCTGCTATCACATGGCTGTGGAGATGTCCAGAATAAGATGGGCCTCTCTCATAACCCCATCTAGCATCAGTCACACCTTAGTATCCATCTGCCACCTGCCCCAACCCAGGCAAACCATCAGCCAGTCTGTGAGCACCAAGACAAGCCAGAGGGATGGATCCTGCTTCCAAATCACACTTTGCTCAGCTGCCATTACTATCAGGATCTTCTGAGTTATTCTTACTGCCCACAGTGGGCTTTTAATGCATTCTTCATATTATATAGTTACATTCAAGCCTTTTCTGTAGCCATTGCAGTATCCATACCACCATGTTATTTGTCTTTTTTTTTTTCTTTCTTTTTTCCTTATCAGAGAAAGGGTGGGAACTTCAAAGCAACAATAAAGCAAGAAAACAAGGCAGAGGAATGTGCTTGCCAGGGAGGTTAGCCCTGGCAATCTCAGCAGGGAACTTTGCTCAGAATTAGAAAACATTCCTCATTCTTCAAGCAAGTGGCTGCATTTCACACTCGAAGTTCCAATGTCATCTCACCCAGGACATGGGATAAATCCCCAAAGTGCTTCTGAGAAGCCCAGAGTCCAGGAGCAGCTCCAGGCACGCCGTGGCAGCAGGGCACAGCAGAGGATGGCTGTCTGGCATGGACCTTATGCTGTCGGCAGCTACAGAAGACCCTAGCAAGCTAAGCCAAGCAGCTTCTCTTGTTAGTGGTGGGTCCTCAGAGAAGGTGAGTGGGCATGCACCAGCTCCTCCTCCCACTGCTCCAAATCCACTGCGCGGATCAGGGACATGGACTATGCTGGGTGCCCAGCAGTTCTAAGTGCCTGTGCCTCCAGCAGCTTCTTCGTACTTTCCATTGGGGGACAGGCTGGTCAGAGCCACTTCTTCCTCAGGGTCGTGCAGGTCATCTGCGAAGAGCAGAGTGAGGTCAAGGGAGATCTAAATGGGAGACCTTTATTCATGCAAAATGCAACTTAAGATGAACACATGGGATGAAGCCATTGAGAGATATACATATACTCACAACCTAAGCACAGCTGATTTTTTTCATAACTGATTTTCATTTTGGTTTACAAACTCCACATTGCTTCAACAAATAGGGGTTATCTACGAGCAAAGGAGCACACAGCCCAGCTCCCTGGCCTCCTGCCGTCTCAGAAATCTCAGAATAAACTGTGTGACCACCTGCCGGGCACTGATAGCAAGATCAGGCACTGAATTTTCTGACCCTAGAGGACAAGTCTCAAAGCTTGTTTCTCAGTTGTTTTCTCCAAGCCGTATGGTTTTTAAGCATTTAATGTGTTTAAAAGGCATTTGGACAATGCCCTTAATAACATGCTTTAACTTTTTTTGGTCAGCCATGAAGTGGTCAGGCATACCTTCCTACTGAAAATATTCTATTCTATTCCAGTCTGTTCTGTTCTGTTCTATCCTATCCTATTTACAGTGAAGGCTTTTCCCCTCCTCTATGTGCTCTGTGGAGCAGCCCGGATCTCCGTACCACACACCTTATAGCTTCCAGCATGGAGGCACTTCTGGAAAAAGAAAATCACTGCTGGGAAAGGCAAGCAGCAGTGCCAGTGGTACAGCAAAGGCTGAACACTAGGCCATTTGCTACCTGAACAATCTCCTTTAGAATCAGGGAGCCCAAGGCTGACTGCCCTCCTCCTCCTCTCAGCCAGCCTCGAATGCAAGTGGTTTGGGAACACTCCTTCCAGCTGCGTTTGCAGAAAATGTCACACAAGATCAGGGTGATGCTTCCAAATCATTGTTTAGACAGACAGCAGTTCTGTTGCCAGAAACTCTGGTAAAACACATCTGAGTTCAGCAGTGCTCCCAGGGGTGTAGCTGGGCAGTGGACCTCACGTGATTTTATTTAGACATGCAAAAGGCTAGAAAACAGGGAGACAGCAACACAGCAGCCAGATGTGCACAGGTTGTCTTCAGTTTCTGGCCAAACTATAGCCAGGGAAGAGACATCAGCTGCAGAGCTGGAAATATATTAAGGAGGCCACCAGCAAGGGGTTTGGGCATCAGGACAACCAAGGAATCAGTGAGGAACCTCTGACAATCAGGGCAGGAGTACAAGGGAGGGAGCTGGACATACCTTCATGAATGTTGTTTGCAGCTTTTGCTTTGTGATCTTTTCTCCAACTCCTCCGGCTCCAAGAAATGCACCGCAGGAAGGATGGGAGCCTCCACCTTTCCCTGTCTTTCACCTCTTCTGAATAAATGAGAGAAGATAAGTTCAGACCAGCAGTGGGTCAGCCCTGCTGCTCCTCCACCTCCCCACTGGGACTCGCATCTCTCTTCCACAAGCTCAATGCCTCATGGCAAAAACAGGTCCGCTCCACAGAGCCCACCCCTGGAAAGCACAAAGCAGCTCCTGACCATCCTTATTTCAGGCAGAAACCTCTCTGCTACCATGGAAATTTGTCCCCAGTGTCAGTTTCTACTTTGCTACCTCACTGCCAAAACCATCCTGGATGCAGGAGCCCAGAGCAAGAAACCTGGCAAGAGCTCAGTGGGCACACGCTGGGGACTGACATGGTTAGGTCACTCCTGCAGAAGGAAGTTTTTCTTTCGTATTATCACACAGCTTTTGCCACATCAACCTATTCTCTGCTCCCCACTTCATTAAGCAATTCCTCCCTCCCCGGGAGACCTGCTGGACACGCAGACTTGCAACATACTGAAAACTACTGCTGTAACTGCTTGCAAAATGCAGAAACAATGTAGCCTCAATGTATAGTATTTATTCTGCAGGACAATGAAGGTCACAGCAAGTAACTACAGGCTTTCAAGCCATTACAGTAAACACTATAGCAGCTTGTAAAACACTACACCAGCATATTTTAAATGGTCTCCAACAGCAGCAGTTTGGTAACTCCATTGAAATATGATAGGACCCTTTCACCTCCTAATCAGATAACAAATGATAAACCAATCCGGTGTCCTTCAGCTTATCAAATCATTGCGACATGAGAGGGTTCACAGTGGCAGTCTTTCCTGCCAGTCAATAAACCAAAACCTCCAGCTGTAAAGACATCCCCTTCTCACAGTGCATGGGGACTCTGGCCACCACTGATAATGACAGGAGAGCAGCCCAACACACTCCTGCTTAGACCCAAGAGACACAGGAACCCCACTGCCATTCCTGTCCCAGATCCACTACACAAATGACAGTGTCCAGGACATTCCCAGCACAGGAAGGAGGGCTGCAGCTCCAGAGCAACTGTCATAGGCAGAATGGAGCAGCAATGTATGTGGAAGACGAAAAGGCTTTGAAGCTGGGTAGAAATAAAATGGGCGTAAGCACAGGTACACAGACCCTTACACTCTCTGCATCTCCCAGCATCCTTATCCAGATGCAAAGGCATCTATTTTAAGCTTAGCACAAGCCCTTTTCAGGATCAAGAGGGGAAACAAGACAAGCTCAGCCCTGACTTACGGTGGCATCCCTAGAATCTGCCTTGCAGTGTGCTCTGCAGCCCCACACCCATCTTTTTCACAGTCCTCCCTCACATTACATTAAAGATACTATTCCTCTTGTGTCTTTCTTGTGGGGAAAGCCACGAGTGGAAGGAGACCAGGCTGCAATGAAGCTGGTGCCTGGCATTGCCAGGTCCCCACCTCCCCAGAGGCACAGCTGCTCTTGAGATCCCTCTGGCCATACGGAGATTTTGGAAGGTAGGGCTTACAGGAGCATGGAAAGAAGCTACCCCTGCCTAAGGTTGAACCCTGCAGTTGGTTCAACCTTATGAGTGTTCTCATTACACATGCAGGTCCTGAGACACTTACATGACTAGGAAGAGTATCAGGGCAAATCCACAGCTAGCCACAGAAATACATGTTCTGAGCCAAGCACCAGCAATGTGCAGAGGAAGAGAAAGGTCACATATGCAGAGATGTTTTTCTATCTCTGCAGCTGCTGCCCCACCAGGCTGCTGTAACCAGAACTGAAGGGCTCATGGGCATCTGGGAGCACGCCAGAAATTCTTGCAGTGGGAGCAATGTGAGGAAGACAAAAGTATGTGAAAGAAGGTCGAAAAGGGATCATGCATACTTCAGTAGAAAGAGTTGGCAGAAGACAGTGAGTCACTCACAGTGAGTCCTAGCCACTTCAAAGCACTTCAACATTAAGATCCAGGATTCTGGACTGAGCTGATGGAAAGAAGCACCTGAGCTGCTGCTGACCATCCCCGTGTCCCAGGGATCCCGGAGGACCCTGTCAATGTGGTGCTGCAGGCAAGTGCCAGGATTCCTGGGGGTAAAGGCAGTGAGACAGCAAAGCCCCTAGAAATGAGGGGGAGCAATGGAAAACTGGGGAAAAAATGAAAGAAGGAAAGAGGAAAGAGAAACAGTCCAAAACAAACAGTGCCGAAGATTAAAGTGAGCCCAGGCTGGTCTGTGTGGCTGCTATGACAGCAGAGCCTGCCCAGCTGCCCATCACCCTGTGTTTGCCCACAAACATGACTTGCCTTTCACCCCAGAGCAAGTGCTGTTCCTCAAAGCCCTGCTTGACACCAGCTTTCATCCTGCTGTGCTCACGTTGCTTGAACTGGCCACCAACAGACGCAAACGCCCACTTACTGTTGTTCTTATTCATTATGTAAAGTCAGCACAAGCATCTTTCTCCTGCAGGAAGGTCAGGACCTGGTTGCACCCTACAGCAAGAGCCACACCCCAATCCTGCATCCCCAGGAACACACATCCATAAGCATGGATGGCCCATGGTGTCACAGCCATCAGCTGCCACATCCATCAGCTGCCACATCCCTGCTATCTTTGAGCTGCTCTAGTGCTTCCCAACCTGCTGGGAAGTTTGTCCTCCCCAGCTGCCAGGGCTGGGAAGTCCACCAGAACGAGACAGAATCCATTGGGAAGGCTCTGATCCCACCAGCATGAAAGAGAACTCACTGGGGAAAGCAGATCTGATCAGGTGGGTGAGATCCCATCAGGAGTGATTAGATTCCAATGGGAAAAGACAGATCCCATTGTGGGGGAAGAAGATCCCATCAGGAGTGGTCAGATATCATTAGGATGGAGTAGATCTCACCAGAAAACGGAGCAAATCCCACTGTAAAAGCCCTCGGCCCCAGGGTGAGGCCACCCGCTGGCTGGCCCTCCCCTGGTACCTGCGGGGTGCTGCAGGGCG
>NW_009934819.1:0-2358 GCF_000696875.1 Nestor notabilis
TCCATACTCATGCCCATGCTTACATCCTCAGTTACATCCTTCATGCTGTGAACTGCCCTGGCATCTGTCCTTGCCATGGGTTTGGGTTGGTACACCATTTTCTTCTGATGTGAAGAGCACTCTTTTATGGCAGGACAGCCAGCATTTCTATTTGTAAGTGCAGCTGTCCTTGATACCAGCCTCTGCCCTTTAGCCATACTGGGAAGGTGCTGTTTCACCTGCAATGAGGTGATGCTCTAACAAGCAGTGTGACAAGGAGGGGTCCCTGGGCAGAGCCCAGCTTCTGCATTCTGCACTGCCAGATCTTCAAGTGGTTGAGCGGGAGGTTGGGAAGGAGGAATGTGGCCCTTCTTCAGACTCTCCTGCCTGCCCCAGTGGCACTGGGAAGAGGCATCCACAGTGAGGATGCTGCTGCTGTCCCTCTGAGACGTGCCCTGTCTCCTATGCAAGCTATCTTAGATCTTATTTTATCTTATCTTATCATCTTATCTTCTTAGATGCCAGATGTTATTTATATAAGGGGACAAGACAACTTTGAGGATGCTGGGTAAGGTACCCGTGGATCTGCGAGCAGTCCCCGAAGCTGAGCAGCACATCTAAGACTCTCCGTCCCCTCCTAGTGAAGAACTGACTGCGCACGTGATCGCAGGACAGGGGGACAGGAGCTCGGGGTGCACCCTGATACCCTTCCCACTGTGCACACGTTGCAAAGTACTGGGAAAAAAGAGTCTCATAGAAAATAGACCTTATTCCCCTCTCTCACACTCAAGCTTACACTTATACCACCTTGCACTAGTCCTCTGCATGTCCCTGTGCCAGCACAGCTCATAGTGACCCCAGACTCCAATACAGAGCCCAGCTCCTGCCTGCTGTGCCCCTCAAAGCTGCTGGTGTGCACTGGTACAGGACATGCCATTTGCATCTTTTTGGAGTGGCGGGATGATGATGCCAGGCAAGAGATGTCCCCAGCCTCTCCTCTTCAAGGACTCCTTTGGATTCACTGCCTGTCCCTCCACTCAGCATTGGCAGCTCCCTTCCTGCCCTTCCTCCTGCCTCCATCATCTGCCCAGGGCTTTGGGCTGGGCCTTGCCTCTGGAGGATGCAGGCAGCAGTGCCATCAGCATGAAGAAATTGCTGTGGAGCCCTGAGACCATGTGGGGTGAATGAGGGAACCCTGAGACTATGGGGGGAAAAGGCACTGAAGATCTCTGAGACCACAGGGGGTGGATAAGGAAGCCCTGTGGCCATGGGGGAAATGGGAGTACAGAGCCTTGAAACAGTGGGAGAGAGGGGGAGGCATTGGAGAAGCTTGGGAACACAGGGGAAAGGGTACACCCTTGCCACCATGGGAGAAAGATCCCTAAGATCATGATGGGACCTGAGGTGCCAAGGGGAGCCATAAGGGAGCTCTGTCCCCACCCTGGTTGTAGAGGGGAGTCCCGGGGCAGGGCTGACCCTCTGCGTCTCACTCAGCTGAAGCAGGCAGGATGAGGCGGGGACCCATTAGCTAAGCTGGATGTGGGCAGCTCCTGGGGGATGAGGTGTGGAAGGAGGCTGGCGGAGCCAGCCCAAGGCATGGTGGGGCTCAGAGGTTGGAACAGGATTGCAGGAGGTCCCCTGCAATCTCAGCCAGCATGCAAAACAAGGACTTGCCGTATCCTGGGGAGCCCAGACATGCTCTCCGTGGTGCCCAGATAGGAGCAGCCTCCCTGCTCCTGAAGCCCTGAGCTCCAGCCACCACTGCCCACAGTGTCATTGGGCTCTGTCACCACAATGACACACTGCTGCCACCAGAAGACTATAGGAAACCATGTCCCAAAACTCAAAGGTTCATGGTAAATTGCCCCCATTGCTGTCCCCTAGAACACAGCTCAGTATTCCCACCACACAGGTAGGTTGGACAGGCATCATTTGCTCTTGGTAAATCCTGCCTGGCTTTCCACATCCAGCAACATGTCCTCCCTGGGCCTGGAGCACTGCATGCCGAGGACATGCTCCATCTTCTTCCTCGGATCCAGGCTGTTCTCTAGCTGGGAGAACAAAGTTCAGCCCAAGTTTAGCTGTGGCCAAAGGCAAGTGATGAAGAGAGGAGAAAGAGCAGTACAGGAGCCACCAGCAGCCAGTGACAGAGGCAAGGGGCAGCCAGTAAAACCAAAGGATTCCCCAAGGGGCAAAATTTGGAGACACCAATGGCACCACATACCCACCCTCATAAGATGCAAGAGACACCTCTCAAACCACCCTCAGCAGGAGGCAGCAGAGGTAAGCCGGGCTCGTTACTGATGTCTGCTCCCTGCGTCACAGGGAGCAGGGCTGCAGGGCAGGGGCTGAGGATGTAAGCATGGGCATGAGTATGGA
>NW_009934820.1:0-18540 GCF_000696875.1 Nestor notabilis
AAAGAATGAATTTTGACGAAACCAGATGAGTCCAGTGGTGTCATCAGCAGGCAACAGCCCAGCACTACACACCGTCCCTCCTGCCCTGAGAGACTGTAACGAGAGATGGAGCCTGACATCATGGACTGAGTGAATTCAGCAGCTTTATAGGGATTTGTCCATGGACTAGAGAATGATATCTCTCTCTTTCTGTGTGTAGGTTTCGGTGTATATGAGTATATATATATATGAGACAAAAGTGATGGTATATTAAAAAATGTGGGATCTGAGCATGGCGTGAATGGTATGGAATAAGGGGTGGATACTGTCCTGGGTTCAGCTACACCAGTCATATTTTCTCCTTAGTAGCTGGTGCAGTGCTGTGTTTTTGACTTTCAGCCTGGGAACAACGCTGATGATAACACCAGTATTTTTAGTTGTTGTTAAGTAATGTTTACTCCGACCAAGGACTTTCTCAGTGTCATGTTCTGTCAGGGAGGAGGGAAGCCAGGAGGAAGCAGAGACAGGACACCTGACCCAAACTGGCCAAAGGGCTATTCCATACCACAGCACATCATGCCCAGTATAGAAACTGGGGAGAGTTACCCGGAAGGCCCAGATCACTGCTCAGGTTGGGCTGGGTATCGGTTGGTGGGTAGTGAGCAATTTTATCCTTGTCCCTTCTTATTTTTCTCATCATTATTATTATTATTGGTAGCAGTAGTGGTTTTGTGTTATACCTTTGTTACTGGACTGCTCTTATCTCAATCCGTGGGAGTTACATTCTTTTGATTCTCCTCCCCATCCCTCTGGGAGCAGGGGAAGGAAGAAGGGGAGGACTGAACGAGCAGCTGCATGGTTCTGAGTTACCGGCTCAGCTTAAACCACAACACTTGGCAAGGCTCTTCAATAGATGTTCTACAATCATCTGATCCTTGGCTACAAGAGAGCTTTCATACAAGCCTCATGTCAGACAAGGTCTTGCCAAGCCCTGAATTGATTTTTAAATATAAATGTTTAAAACAACGTGAAAGAAAATTCCTGCCAAAGAACTGCACAAGTGTCAAAGTGTGGCTTTTCACATTCATTATCATTTGGGGATATCCAATGGGGAAGATGTAAATCGCTTGAAAATGAACAACAGTTCACATTCAGAGAAGTATTCCCACTAGCTGAAGAAGTAAAGGGAAAATTGTAATAGTTAAGAGGCTCATAACTGTTTTGCATGCAACTAGGCAAAGTATCTTCTGCACCAGCCCAGCAAAACATGAACTCCGCCTTTCCCATTTGCAATAACCATATCCTCCTCCTTCTGCCACAAACATCTGTTTCTCACCTAGTAAATGACTGATGATGTTTCACGAACCACAGTACTTTTGAAAGATAGTATACACCAGAACCAGTTTCATTCTAAAGTGACTAATTACTAATGTTTTAATTACTAAATTCAAGTAAGTGCATTAACTCCTGAATATGTCTGTATAAAGCTCAGTCACAGGGTCACACATGTATATATAAGACTATATTTGAATTCTGCCTTAATAGCTAAAAACTATCCTTTCCCTTGACAGCTTAGTGAAGCACTGGAAGCAAAACCAGAAAGACATAACTAAGTAAAATTGTATAACTGTGTCATCTGCTTAGAGCACTGCAAACAAAAATAAGTATGTATTTTTACTTTAACCTGTTTTAATTTTATCCAAATGTTAAATTAATTCTGTAGTAACTTGTTAATACTGGAACATTCTGTTTCTATATCTGCTGAAATAAGGCACCAGCACAATCCCATATCATCCATCTGAATGTGTTTTCCTGAGGTATCCAAAATATATTCACCAAACATATGGACTGAATCAAGAACTGATTATGTAGATCTGACTGGAAAAATTATCATTAACAAAAAAAAGCTTTGAATGAAGCTTGGTGAAAATCAAAGGCTCCAAAGGAGTTTGCAAGAAACAGTGGTAAATGATGAGTTATTCTCTTTCCGTCTAGACTACCTAGAAATCCAAGAAACATTAAATATAAAGATAGAGAAGACGTTAGCTCTCTGAAACACTGCGATAAGTCTTATACAGAGAAAGAATAGCTTAATTCGTATGTTCATGTAGTCATGACTTTAAAATAGATAAATATATATTTTTGCAGTGGAATATCTTCCTAATGTATGTTGCCTAACCTGCTGATTGAAATCATTGGCCAAATTTGAAGTATTAGTATGTCAATATGAAATCCATATCAGATCCAGGAAAATTGGCATATACTTCTTTAGCAAATGATCATTTTCACTGAAATGCTGTTTTCTCTGATTCAAGTTAACCAACAGGATACAATGTCCAGTATTAGAAGTGCTGTCTGCTTGTTCAGCTATTCACGCTCTGAAGTGCTGACATAGTGTTCCATGTCCATGAGCCCACCACAAAATTCCACCACAAAATTGTTAACTAGATCCATGGGAGAAAATCATGGGTAAAAATTGACTTCTACAGAAACCAATGGGAGTTTTGCCTTTCATGTCAGTGGAATCAGGACTCCATCTCACATGTCAATAAGAATTTGCTATATAGAGCCAACTGCAGACTATTGCTGATGTAAGCACCAGGGCTTTGATGTCATTCTGTTAGGATAGTTTTCAGAGATGGAGATTTAATTTTCATATAATTAAAACTATCACATACATAAAAAGAAAAGTAGTAAATGAGACAGCTAAAAAGACAGAGCTCATGTCTGTGAATTAAAAAAAAAAAAGCAATGTAGTATTTTAAAATGTCAAGATGTCAAGATATTTACATCTTGGATTCTTAAAAGAATTCCAAGGAATTACTCTGCTACTTTACAAATGTATAGCAAGAGAGTAAATCCAAGGTCCAAAACAAATCCAAAAATTATCTGTCCAAGGTAGAATAAATTTGATAGCTGATGATATTCTAGGATATAAGTATGCCTGTTTACAGTAAAGATTTCCATCAATGAAAATGTAATTATCACAGACAGCAGTGATACCACCTATTATTAAGGAGGTTCAACATCTACCACTGTGAAAGGCTGTTTTCAGTTTATTTTAACCATTTACAGATGAAATGTTCCATGCTAGGCATACACCTATACTATAGCCACTGAAAGGTGTACAGATGCACTCAATGCAACTTTAAAGCAGCTGTCATACCTTATGGTAACAAATAGTTACAAAAAAAGGAGAATAATACTGATAAATCAAAAGTATTGAGTTCAGGTTCTTTTGGTTTGGGTTTTTTTTTTTTTTTCATTCTGTATACTGAAAGACCTGGAGTTACTATGGGAAAAATTTGATCTGGTCATACAGTTAAAGATATATCAAAACACAAAGCAGCCAATGACACATTCAAATATACATATTTATGCACACACTGTGAAAAATAGCTCAATATTATTTCTGAGATAACTATTTCTTTCCTATCAGGAAATTTTTTTCTGAATTTTAAAATTCTAACTAGCCTGAACACATAAAAAATACAGTAGAATGACAAAGGTGCTAATGTGTCCAGATCTCTCTGGCTGAGAACTATTTCCTGGATTCTTATCTATATTCTCTGCTCCAGAATAATGCATGAAGTACATTAAATACTTTCAGGCAGTCATTAGCAGGGGGCCAGGTAAGCACTTCAAGAATATTTACATTCCAGCCCTCCTTTGAAGTATGCACCAATCTGAAGGATTTTGGCATCATAGGCACTCTCTCAGCAGAGTATTTCACACCAGTTCCATGAGTTTGTGGGCTGCTAAGAACAATGATAAATATAAGTGCTAATGTTGCATTTAAATACTGAGGCTATACAGCATATATAACCCAGTGCTGCTCTGGCTTATAGACCTACATCACATAGTGGACTGTTTAATATGGAAGATGACATAATTCACTGTAGAGTAGATTTTGCTATGTGCCTGATATGTGTAGCTGTATCTACTTCTGCAAGCATGCCTAATGGCAGCTATTACCAAGTCACTGGCTGTCAACGTCTGCCCTTGATCTACAACAATGATTTTAAAATCTGGGTTTGAGCATCTTGGGAAAAACACCTTCATTTCTTTACTCATATTGCTGTCCATATGCTCAATACTTAAAAAAGTTCAGGAAGTGACAAGACGTAATAACAGCAGCTAGAACCAGTGAAGACTACAGGGAGTTATGTCTCACATTCTTCACGCAGAAGCACAGAGCTCTCCTTCACTAGCCCTGATTTCTCGACTGCGATCTAAATCTCAGAAGGATTTAATGGAAGACAGGATAGCTCCTGGGTATCAGAGATAAGGAGCATACACAGATTTAAGAACTTTCTCTAATACTGCAGCCATAGATCAAAACCTAAGCTATCACTATCACTATCAAGGAGGGGATGATGGAAAAAAACATTTTTTTAATATATGTGAGCTCCTCTATGGCTCTGAGGAGGGGAATTGTATAAATAGCACATTCCTGTGGTTTCTTTTCTTTATAATTCTTTCCATTCCAGAAGTATGAAGGCAATTTTTTTCTCTGTAATTCTACAGAAATTGGCTGAATTTAGTCTAGTTCTCAGATGGGATAAACTGGCATTGCTGCATTCAAGTCAATGAAACCATAATGATTTTTATTCCAGCTGAAGTTTGTGATCCTTCTTACCCTCTACACCAGACTGATCCATTCTTGAGGAATACCGTGAGGTTCAGATAGCCAAATGTTACGAAACTACAGCTTTTATAAAATAGGCTTCAAATGGTAAAGATAATATGAATGCTTTTGTTCTAATTGTGTAATAAAGAATCTCTCTTGAAATGCTGAAAGAATGGCAATTGTATATTAAGAATGGATTTATTTTTCTCTTTTTATTTCCTTAGTACCATGAAATACAGGGTTGCAATGGTAGCTATGTAGCTACCCCAAATTGAATGATGAGAGATATTTATCTCAAACATCTATAATGTGTTACATCTGGTGTACATGAGATTTAGAAGGTTTTGCATTAACTAATAGATGCTAACAGTTTACAGCTATATGCTCACTTTTATCTAGAAGTTTCCTGGTGAGCTTTAAACCCTACATTGACAAAAAACATTTATGTGTGTGTGTGTGTATATATATCAGAATTATCTCATCCAGTGAAATTTAGCTATTTCTGGAGAAAACCAGCAGGTTTTTTTATATTTTGCCATGTTATATTAAGAAATACCAAAGACTGGTATCTTCAGCTGAAATTGAAGGCAGACTTTAGAAATGTGGGGTATATATCTATACTCAAATTTGACATACATCAACAACTACGGTAAACTTCCCTATTGTTTTCAAAAGTGCATTTTTGAATTCCAAAGGCTTGACTCCAAGTGGAATGGATTTGTCACTCATATCACTTTAGAGAACAGAACAGAACAGTATTTCTGCCATAGCAGCACTAGAACATTGCTTTAGGATTAACTTGGAAAAAAAAATCTGCTTTTGTGGAATTGCTAAAATAGCTTCTTGCAACTTTCTGTCTCATTCAGCAGATACAATGGATCTTTTTCAGAATAGACAGAAAGCTAGGTATGCAATATGAGCGAACTATTGCTCCACATCCTTTAGTCAACAGTAACATATGCATACTGATAATCTATCTATCAGTATTTGCAGAAGCATGTGTTAGTCTCTTTTATTCCTGATATTTGTCTTGAGTGAGCCAGGGAATGACAGATTACTTGGGAAAGAGATAGCCATGAATTATCTTACCTCTTCTAAGAGAATAACCATCATTTGGAGGGATCTATAAACATCCAGTATCTGCTATTTAGACTGCTTTCAGCAGCTACTGCTGCTTTTCTTATTTAACAAAGGCAACAAATTAATGCTGGGTGACAAATACTAGGAGTTAAAGTCCTCTCTATAGGTAACCAAAAGAAAAAGAGAGCAAAGTTGTATTAAAATCCTACCATAATTCTTTTCAGCTGTTGGGGGGTGGGGGGCGAAATTTGCTGCTGCTCCACAAAACCCCTGCAAGACTGCAGTATACTGCAGTCAGCAAAACAGGATTTAACAGTTTCTCCTTAATGTACAAAAGTAACACAGCAAGACATCTTCCAATTAAATTAGGGGTCTACAAGGAACTTACAAACTTCATTTTTCCTTCTTGGAGAGTACTAAATCCTCCTTTTAAAATTTCATTTACCTGCAGCTTGGTGTCCAAGCTGTCAGCTATTTTTTTTTCCTTAAGTATAGTACAAATTGTTAAGTCATTTCAAAATTATACAGCAGCAAAAAGAGCAGACTTTTTTCTTTCAATGGTGTAGGATGCTTTTCTTCTCACCAGGATCCCTACATTTCTACTGAATACAGCTTCATTTTTCAAAATGAAGTTTAACAAGCAGTACTTAAGAGAGAGAAAGGCACTTACTAGACTACATTCAGTTGCACTTCACTGCTATTCTTTATCTCCCAATTATTACTGAAAGGCAAAGTAAGACTATTTTAGGGAGTGAGAGGAATAATTTCATTAGTGATTGCTGAATGGACAATGAAGACACAGCATACATTACACCTGAAAGTGGGCATAGGGCTACTACTGTCTTTGTCTTGAAATTCTGATTATCAGAGTATTGATTCAAGGATTTCAAACATGGGTTTGCTGCACCCTCCTTGTAGATTTCAAGGAATAATGGTTGATTCCATTTGCAACAAAATACACCTAGTTCTCTAGATATGCTGTGGATGCATGGTCTATAGCTGGACACAAAGTTATTTGGGCATTCAGTCTTTCCTTTCTCTCATGCATAAGTATGAACTAGCAAATCTATCCCAGGAAGCAGCCTTGTGCCTTATGAAGGTCATTTGACATGTCACTCTGCCCATTACATGGTGGCACAATCATCAAATAACACAAAAAAAATTAAAAGATCCAGACTTCATACTTCAACTGAAGTGACCTGACTTTTCATCATCCTAAGAAAAAAGTACTCTTTTCTGAATGAACACTGGATTTTGCCATCTTAGAATGTTTTTTTAATGTGAAGCTTGCATTTCAATTCAGTACATGAAGATCAGGTCATTCAACACAAAATTACAGTCGTGGATGCTGAGACAGTTTTTGTGTCTCTGTTATGATGACTGTTATATTGCTGTCTCAAGAAATAAAGGGAGGTTTCTAGGAGGTGGGGATGGTGGCTATGAGGAATTCCGGGTTTGATACACATGACAGCCTTCTGGAATGAAGGCATTAAAGGGTGCAGAGTGTAAGTATTTAAATTCCATTTTTCACTCCTCTTCTGATGAATTATGATGTGCCAAAGCCATGCCTTGATTAACAAACAAATTAAGGATCAGTACTCTGAGGTCGCAAGTTCAAGGAGTTTTTTTGCTTGTTTGTTTGTTTCCTGTTACAAATGTTGTCTTTTTGATAATATTAAATCCACCTTAGGTTTACTTTCATGATCTTTACCTCTTTATTATCTCCTCTATTTTCCCAGTCAACTCACTCAAGGATAACTCATACGCCATTGACCAATGAAGTGATTAAGAGAAAAGAGAAATTGGGAAAAGAGAAATTGAGAAAAAAGAAATTTCAAAAAACAAATAGGGTTGATTGATTGCTTCATGTGTTTATGACATTGCTGTTTGCCACTTGCTCCTTCGGGCAAATGCCATACCTCTTACCAGTATCACATTCTCTAATGCAATAATCAGAAATCTCACCGTTCTGTTTAAAGTTATAGATCTGTCTTAAACAGGAGTTAAAAATGTATATTGGAGAAGATCACAGCTTTCTATTATCTTGGATGTTTGATCTTAATGAGGCCTGACAGCACTTCATCTGAGTTAGAACAAAGTGTATAAAACTATCAGGACTGTATTAGAAAATAGTACTCCTAATCTTTGATGTTTGATTCCTCTTCTACTCATAGAAAGACAAGCATGAGCTAATTGAATGTTTCTTGTTACTCAAAGCAGCTGTTTGCAAAATCTGGAAACTGCAAAAAGGCTTTGACAAGAGTCTGCACTTCATATATTATTCTATAGCTTATCAAAGACCTGAGTTTGTTGTCCAAAATACATTTAAAAGTGTAATTTTGATATAGTTTACATTATAACTCAAAATGTCAGAGTAGGAAGAAAATCATTCATACTCAATAGTGAGAACTCTGTATTTTCTGAACATGAAAATGGCATTTGTCCAAACACTCTTTCAGTTTCGGGTTTTTCTTTTCCTTATATTTGCCTACATGTAGTATCAGATACCTGTTGTACCTGAACAATGCTAGAGATCAATTTTCAGAAGTTAAACATGTTATGGAAAAAAATAGAATTAAAACTTGTCTTTTATAAGCAGTTTAGGTATTATTCACCCCATCCCTTGGTGACTCACAGCAAAGCTGTGTGGTGTGTGGGACTTGTGCCATTAGTTGCAACTCTTAGGTGAAGAAAATAGTCCTGTGCCGCACCTAATGTAGTTATTCCTGTAATACATGTAGGAGAACTTTTGTGCTGCAATACTGAAGGTTACAAATTTACACCCTAGTGCTGAAAGATGCTGGGGAGAGGGAGGGTGTCATTACTCTGAGTTGAAGCTGCTTTGATCTTGAAACTCATCAGAGTAGCTTCCTGATCATAGAGCTGTATAGTCTTCCCCAATAAAGGGGCAGATTAAAAGCAAACAAAACCATAAAAAACAAAAACAAAACCAAAACCCACCAAACCCTCAACAACAGAAAATAAACCCTGCAAAAAGCTCATCTCAGTTGATTATTACAGCCATATCTAGCTCATTAGTGTCATTGGCTCATGTGGTGTGAAGAACAACTGAAAAGGTTGCACCTCAGCAAACTAAACATGAAAAATGCTCTTCTGTAATTATGAGTGAAATAGAATCACTGATTTATGGTTAATTATCCCTCTGATCATCTGATACATTTATAACTTGAGGTAAATAATTAGACAATGAAAAAAAAAAAAAACCCATAGGGCTTGCCAGAAAAAAAAACCCAAACCAACAAAACTTGTAATTTAATTAGAAGCCATATTTTAAGTTGCCTTCTTTTTTAAAAAGTATTTTTTCATCTTCTCCCCCTTTCCAAAACCACTGTCAATAGAATTTACTGACAATAGCCTCTTATGCAATACACTGAAATGTACACAGTGGTTTTGATGATAATAAACTATTCAGAAGCCTGGAAATACTTTTTTGAAGAGCGTGGGGATAAAAATCTAAAGAATTTAATTTCTACAGACCTTACAAAAGAGTTTTATCCATCCTATAATATAACCCCAAACCACTATCTAAAAGAAATCATTTTTAATTAGTTTCTGAGAGGGAAATGTTATCCCCAGTAAAATAATTAGAAAAATACTTTTTTCCACTAGAGGTTCATTATGCTTCGTATGTTTTTAGAAGAAAATAAATGCAGTCTTGCTCAATTTTAGTAAGATCTCTATTACTTTCATCCCTTTAAAAGCTACATCCCAATCCCCTCTCACCCCTATGTACTTTCTTGTGGGTCAATTACCAATAATCATAGATACTTGTGGCTTAAAGTACTGAATCCAGCATACTCACCATAATCAAATCCTTAATTCCTAAAGTAGGAGTAAGGTATCTACCTAGTTTTGAGGATCTGAGCCACAGCTAATTTCTGTGGCATGTTTTTGCATTGTTTATTGTAATTTCCCTGGAGTTTTAAATGTCTTTTTAGATTCAGTTCAGTTGAGTAATATATGAATCACCTATTTCTAATTTAGAAAGAGAACCATGTTGTGTTGTCCTCTATCCCTAATTTAGTCTCGTCCCTCTTTAAGTTCTTACTAGTGCAGCACTCCAGATAGATAGATAGAAATAAGAAAAATAATGGAGATGAAAAGTGCAGAATTATAGTGTTCAATGGATGTTTATGCGAAGGGTCTGAAACCTTTACCAGTCCTTTGAGACAGTCCTGAGAGACTAGAATTCAACAACTTGAATATTGTGCCATGCAAATGAAACAGAATTGCTTCTGGGGAAAGGTAGTGAAATGGGAAGATGAGTGTCTTCATTACCATTTTCTATTTCATAGAATAATCATGCCTTAAAGCTGCTAAGACCAGTTCCTCAGATACTTGTTTGCAGTGTGGGATTCCAGACAAATAATTACATTTATAAATGCTATTTCATCCTACGAAGGAGGTTAGCCCAACTGACTTTCTATTCTGTTGTTAGTTGAGAGATGAATACATATATGTGTAAAAGTACAAACCATACGTATTTCACAGACACACATGGTTGAGAAAGACGTAGGGACTGGAATGAAGGTCTTGAAAGAGGAAATGGACTCACTTGCCTACTGACTCACCCTAGCCTAGTCTTATTTGAGGGGATTCACAGGATCCATTAATTTGCAATCTAATTATGCTCTAGCACTAAGCACAAATGCAGGGAACTGCATGTACCCAAGGAGACATTTCAAAGAGCTTTCCTCTGTGGAACGTCTGCAATACCGATTTTTAAATCCGGACTTTCACTGAAATGAAGCTAATCTCTGCACAGTGAACCAAAAGAGCATTCTCCTAATTAGTGGTGTCTGTATTAGGCCACACACAAACATGAGAGAATTCCATTCAAGTCCCCAGAATCAATCAAAACGTCATTCAAATGTGTCTTGTGCAATTGTCAAATGTATCTTTCTATGTGACTAAAAAATTCACACTTTAAAAAAAAAAAAAAGTTGCTAGTTTTAATTACAATAACTGAACACGTTGTTTTTTGGTTTGTTTTTTTTTTTTTAAATTCTAGTTCATCCTTTGGACTGAAGAGCACTGGGAAACAAGTCTACCAACAAAGAAACAAAGATGTGTATAGTCTCATCTAAAACTGACCATGTTCTGAGATTGAATCACTTGCAAAATCTTTCTTTGTTAAAGACTTGCTTCTTTAAAAAAAATAGTTCTTATGACATAACTGATAACCTTATGTCCACAAAATACTATAGGTTCTGGATTTAGCATTTCATTGGAAAAGATATCCAGCAGCATAACAAAGATGTACTGCTCAGTGCACCTGGGATTCAGCATGCACTAAGGTGACTTCCCCAAACTCCACATCTTCAAAGATTTAATCTGAAAACCTATCACCCATGGTTTTGGTACTTCTGCAACCTTGAAAATCAAATTACGTTAAACACAGAGCATTTTAGTCTTATTACCACCAGCAGCAGATACAATTCAATCCAAATTATCACAGCCACTAAAAATCAGTGAAGATCACTGGTTTTATAATTACATGAACACTAGAACATGGAAATCACTATCAGTTTCTAAGAATAGCTGTGGATGGATAGTGCTTTTATAATCCATTAAAGGTATCTTAATTTGTGCATCCTTATCACGATTCCACTATTTCAACAGATTGGTGCTTCAGAGGACCTTTATCTGAACACATGATGTTCCATACCAGTGGCCCTGCAGTCAGCAATAAAAGAAAATGAAACAACATTAACAGCACAGTGTGGTAGTTTGAGCAGTGTGTAATTCAAAAAGTTTTGCAAGTTTGACCAAGATAATTCCAACCTATCTGCAAATTCAGACAGAAAAATAGAAAATACATTTTTCACCATGAAAAATTCATTTAATTGCTTCCAAAGCAATTAAAGACAGTCTGTTATTATTACTAAAGTGCTCCTAAGTCCAAGTCCAGACACAGAATGGACTCATGACCCTGTAATAGAAGTAACTGTGCTTTCATTTCATAGGCATACAGAGTCAGTAAAAGAAACTCTTTTCTTCTGCCACACACAATTCTCTAATTACATTGTCAGGTGCTTTCAGCTTCACTTCATAGACCAGTTTGGTTTGAAAGGGACCTTAACAATCACCTAGGTCCAACCCCCTGCCATGGGAGGGGGCAGAAACCTGGAGCAACCTTCCCTAGACCATGTTATTCCAAGATCTGTCCACCCTGGCCTTGAACACTTCCAGAGGTGGGGCAGTCACAGCTTCTCTGGGTAACCTGTTCAGTGTCTCACTGCCCTCAAGTGAAGAACTTCTTCACAGAATCATAGAATGGTTTAGGTTGGAAGGGACCTTAAAGCTCATCCAGTTCCAACCCCCTGCCATGGGCAGGGACACCTGCTACCAGACCAGGTTGCTCCAAGCCTTGTCCAACCTAGCCTTGAACACTGCCAGGGATGGAGCAGCCACATGTTCTCCAGGACGGCATTTGAAACATCAATTACTGCTCATTGCTTAAAGCAAGATACTGGACTTCATGCCTGTGTGACCTGATCCGACATCATAAAACCTCTCCTGGTAGGCAGTAGACTACTAAATCTCTCTGTCTCACTGCAACTGTTGCCTTAGTGATCACACTACATGCAATGGCATGTCTGGCCAGGGGGAATTTATGGATATTCCCTGCAAGCAAAAGAGGCTGGGCAGCTGGGGGCAGAGCAGTGAGGGTGCGGAAACACTGCGCCAGGCTGTACCACAATAAGAAATGTGAGAGCGAGGGAGCTGCTGACAGCCCGCACATGGGATGATCAGTTTCTTTCTGAAATGGGGGAAGTAAAACAACACTCAGTAGTGATGAAAAGAAGTAAAAGAGCAGCCCTGAACTATCACTTCACTCAGTGTTGCAGGGACTGGCTCTGTGCCCAAGGCAAAATTACATCTAAACTCTAAAACACAGCTGAGCAGCTGCGAGAGAAATGCTAGAGTGTGCAGGGACTATCAGAGTTAAGTTGCCATTCCTACTTGATCCTAAAAGGAGATGAAGATTTCAACCTCAGGGTTCAGCCTAAATTTTATAAATGTATATTTTTTGCAGCCAAATGTAGTACTGTTATGTGATGAAGGAGTGTCCCTATAGGAGATTTAAACCTCTTTATTCAGTCAAGCTGCGGCTCACAGAATCAGTTCCCCAGTGCTGTCCTCTCACATCTGCTCTCCCCTAAAACAGGGAACTGACACCCACCCCCCCAAAAAAAAGCAGTTGATCTCTGCTATTCATCACTAAGAGGTACTACCAGGGTACCTAGATTTAAATGTGGGGGCTGGGGGGTGTTTGCTGGTATTGTGAATCATAGAATCATAAAACAGAACAGTTGAAGTGGCTTAAATCTACAACTTTACTGAACTGAATTAAAAAGCTACAAACCCCTGTGTTTCCACAGCCATTTTTTATGTATATATATATATAATTAAATTAATATAAAAGAAAACTCCTTTCAGCACAGGTTATTTTATAACTGTTGTCTGTGCAGGAATCCCATACTTTTGACTGAAGCACTCTGTACATCCCTCAGGGATGGGAAAAAGGATGAGAATAATCCCTAGGTTTAGCTGGTAAGGCAGTTCCTCAACTGTCTCCCCACACATGTGGGGACATAGGAGTGAAGCTACAGATCAGCTAGCTCCAAGACAGATGGATATTTCATTTTTTAAGATGATGAATAGACAACACTGTCTAAAGCTGTGTTGTTAGCTGTTCTTTATGCTGAGTTAGGGTCACTGTCTGTGAGATCAGCTCATCTGAGCATGATCAACATACTGTACTCAACTCTTGCTAGGGAAAAGACAGCTGGTTTTGTTTCCTGCCATTTTGAGTTTAATTTTTTCTTCTTAATCTGAGCTTTAAAGGGTCTCACAGAAGTGTCAACTCTGTATTGCTTGATGTTGGAATTTCATTAGTCTAAGGTGACATTTTAGGTTTTGTTTTAATCATCTCTAGTGTTATTGCTTCCTGCAGAGAAGGATTCTTTTAAGTCACCAACACATTGCTGTGCACAGTAGAGACCTCACTTGGCAGAATATGAGAGGAAAATCATGTACTGATAGCTATTCATACCCCAAAAGTGGGCAAGAGTAATGAGGAATAAAGTAGTCAGAGAAATTCAGAGCATGGCCACCTTCTGCAAAAAGAGTAATTAGAGGACAAGGGGTATTTGAAAGTCATTGAGGAAAACCTTCTGGTGTATAGAAACAATTCCAACTCCTGTGACCATAGCCCAAAAATGATTCAATGTCATTTCCTCCTGCACCAAACTTAAAAATAAGGATATATATGCAGATCAATAAAGCATGTGTAGTATATTGCAAGTTTTTTTGCATGGGCAATATCCTTTAAATAGAACCAGAAATATTTAGCTAAAGATGATACACAAGAAACATAGAAAACCACAACAAAATTCTCTAGACCACAGCTGTCAAAATCTGGCTCTATGTTTTCTATATTTGTCTATATTTTTTCTATATTTGTAGACATACAGTTACCTATATCTCTACAAACTTACGCTTACCCTAGCCAGCTGGTTTCATTACAATCAATGCCCAGCTCCCAAACGCTATTCCACTAATTGTTCTTATGGAAGTTAACCCTTAGAATGCAAACTCAAATGCCTGAAGACAATGTGTTGAAAATTAATTTTAAAGCTGCGTTTTACTGATGGTGCATATAAATAGTATTTAAGCATTGTAAGATATAGAAGTGAGTGACAAAATTATTTTTGTATCTGTTAATTCCCTTTCTTTTGAGCTCAAAGGCAAAAGACTTTTTTAATCACTTGTTTTCATAAATCTCTCCAGACATTAAGATTATGGTTTAAAAATATGCCTTTTTCCTACATACAAAAAAATTTACTTTGTGTTTATTGGAAAGATCATGAAGGGTGATGTCAGTCTTAACAATGAGATTTTCAAAACCATCGGACACATATTTAAGTTTTGCATTGTTCAGATATTTATGTTTTCCATTAAGAAAGGAATAGTACAAGAATGTACTGTAAACAGAAAATATAATTTAAACCCAAAACATCATTTGCCTGTTTTTCACCTTTTCTCCTTTATATTCCAACATTTTCCTGCAGTGCTATGATCACAAAACCCAGCATTGTGTTGGTGCATAAACTGCAGAAGCAAAACCTGACTGGTGTTTATTCATTGTCCAAGCTGTAGAAAGTGCAGGGTGCAAAAAGCGCATGCATTAGCAATAAAAATTCTGTCAGTTTCAATAATTTATGTTGTTATTATTAGTAACACTGTGTGAGCAGGCATGTTTCCCAGGATTTTCTATGTACAAAGCAGAGCCCAAAATTCATGCCTTTCCTGTGGTTAGGATTTATTATTGCAAGAAAAATAACAAAATAGATTAACATTTCAAAATATAAATGTTTCTGTAGAGAAGTCCATAGACTTAGCTGCTAGTGGTTTTCCTCCTTCAGGATGCCTTAATCTTTCCTATTCAACAGAGCCATTCCTACTTCCTTTATATTTAGGTCGTGATAATGAGTTACCTGCTTTGTTGAGTCATTGTTCTGCTATTGACAATTCTTATGATTTTATAATGAGATATTATTTTTAAGTGTCAAATTCTATCACTATCCTGCAGTCAGTCATGATGCTTTCTGCACTTTGAAATGACTACTGGCCATATTTCTAAAACTGGGATTTGCAGCAGTCCATGTGTAAATATCCACTGCTTTTTGCTGGTTTTAGTAAAATAAAGCCAGGCTTCCCTGAGAGTTAATGGCCTCCTCCAAGATTTGATTTTATGCTTAGTGGGCTGAATAATAAGACTGGTAAGGAATTTTATGGGACTTTCTACCCCCCTACCCCCCTCCAAATCCTTGGCAATAAGACAAATTTTTCAGGGCTTCCAGTGCCCAGAAAGTGTTTCAACCCTATTTAGAGACAATATCTAAGACCATCCTTCTGCTGGCTACAGAATGAGGGGGCCTGGAGTACATTTCTCTGAAGCTCTGTAAGTCTGGCTTAAGCTGGTTCCCCAAGAGTTTCTTGTTGCCCATCTTTGCACCAAGGCTTATATGAGGAGTGCTGGTTTCCTCAGCACCTGAGGAATCTTATTAACTTTTTCCTCACTTCAGTTTGCATGAAACAATATCTCAGACTTCCTAGGCCACCCACATGGAATTTGGAAAGTTTATTCCACAATTAATTTTTTTTACCTTCTTATTTTTTTATTTGTGCAGTAATGAGTTTCAGCACCCAGCCAGTTTTAGTGCATAAAGGCATGGGCGCATGTGGGAAGAATGGGATAGTCTGCAGGAGGTTGCAGATAACGCAGATAAATGCATTCAGTAATGCAGGGGAAAAGCTGTGCAGAGAAGGACTGTGAAGTTATAATGGCTACAAAAACAATCTTATAGCAGCCAAAAAAAAGCACATTAACATCAGGAAATATTAAGGAAATAATAGCAAATAAAATCATTGCTATTCCCTCTTTAAATGCTTGACATTCCTACTTGAACACTGTGCTGCATTTCAGCAAGGATATAGTGGAACTGAAGAAACTTTACAGAGCAGTAGTTGAGGTGATGAAAGACATGCAACAGATTCTATATGGGATATGACAAAATGGACTAGAATTTTGTAAAAGAAACAACAGAGGGCAAAATAATGGAAGTCTATAAAAAAACACATAATAAAAAGTAATTAATAAGAATTGACCAGTTTTTGCCTTTTCTCTGTATATACCCATTAGAAAGTACAAAGTGAATGTATCAGGACACAAAAGGAAAGGCTTTTCATAAAACACATAGTTAAAGAAATGGATGCTGGGCAAGTATTTGGAAGAACAATCCAGTAAAAGTTATTAAATATAAATCCACCTCAGGCTCAGAAATTAATCTGAGCAGAAAACAGAGACTGAAGAGTACCTACCTAGGGAAGAAGCATAAACCATTGACCAGCTCTAGCTCTTTGCTGCATTCATGAAATTCCTTCTGGAAACAGAACACCAGCACAGACAATCATGTGGTGTTACTGAAACAGTAGCATCTTCCATATGTTGAGGTACCACTGAAAACAGTTTGGCACCATCCTCCTGGCACCTGCCTTTGAGATATTGATCTGCATTGATGAGACCCCCTCTCAATACGCTCTTCTCTGGACTAAACAGACCCAGCTCCTGTAATCTCGTAAGAGAGATGCTCCAGACCCCTGATCATCCTTGTAGCCTCCGCTGGACCCTCTCAGCAGCTCCTTGTCTTTCTTGTACTGAGGAGCCCAGAACTGGACAGAGTACTCCAGATGTGGCCTCACCAGGGCCAAGTAGAAGGGGAAGATTACCTCCCTGTCACCTCCTAGTATTTATTATTGCATGGCATAATGTGGCCTTCTCACAATCTCACAAGCCAAGATGAAATTTGACCCATCCTTATTCCCAGTTCCACTAATTCAACACGACTGGGACACCTTCTGATTGTCTGAAGGGGAACTTCTACTTATTTCCATCCCAATGCTTCAGAAATTTTCTAGTAAGTGTTTTCTAGTAAGTGGTCATGAGGTTTTTTGTTGGGTTTTGTTTTTTACCTACTGCTATTCATTAGAGACTTAGGAGCATTTTATGACAGCACCACATAAGCACTAAATGACATTAAATTTCCACTCAGCATTAACCTGACTGGTGTTAAAGAAATCAATGAAGTGGAAGCAAGCTGAATCAACATCAAATGCTTTCAAATATCTCTCTCCATTCATCATGGACCTAGACATAAACAAATGGTTACTCAGTTGACAACCTTAGAGCTTACATCCACTGAAATCTATGTCTTCTATGTTGTAGAGTTCAAAGTGTTTTTAGTTTTATGCTGAAGAGTCACATAGGCATTTTTGTGCACTCACATCTTAATTACATTGGTTTCTCCCCTTTTCTTTCTAGAGGAGCTGTCACTAAGATTAAAATTGTTGTTCAAAGCACATCTAAGCAAGAAGGTGACTTTAGGGTTCATTAACTAATTGATCAAACAATGTGCTAATTAAATGTATCTAGGCCTAATCAAAGTAGAGATATAATGCAGAAACAGAGTGAAACTGTCAGCTAGGTGCATGAGACTTAAACCATCAAGGCAACTGGAGCTCACTGTGTTGCTTAATTACATTAAAGCTAAGATTTTCAAAGGAGCCTAGCAGAGAGAATTGGCTGTGAATCTTACATTGCTCTGGATATGTAAACCTCTGCATGGGAGTGCTTACATCTTAGCAATAAGCTCTATTCCACATGGCTGCTCTCTCCAAGCTTGCTCAGCTGCTACAGTCTTGACTCAACACATGTGAGGCTAGTGTTAATTCTGGGCTGAGGTATGTAAGTGAATGCCAAACTCAGACATATAGATATGTGTTAGATATCTCTAGTGTTCAATACCCTTTCTGCCCCCTTTTACTACTGTTTAAAAAGCAATGAATGAGCTGCAACAAGGTATATGTGAAACCACTTTATGCAGTAACTGCATTCTCCATAGGAATAGAATTTTTCCCATAGTCATAAGACAAAGACAGCACCTGTATAATTTGAAAACAGATTTCACAGACTAGGATTGGTAACATAGATTGGAGCTAGAAGTGATATATGGTTAGGTCTGTCTGAACTGTAATGGGTTGGTCTTACCCCTTCAAGACTTATCTGTTCAGTCAGCGATAATACATACTTTGCACTCAAATGTTTCTTATGCAAAGGTGAGCTACATTATTTTTCATTACAGTTATTCTACAATTAATTATGATTTACATAATGTAGCATTAATACTGATATATTATTACAATATACCAGATATAATAATTACTACAAACTAAATAATATTTAATATATAAATATTATTAAA
>NW_009934821.1:0-286 GCF_000696875.1 Nestor notabilis
CTCAGCGCCCCTGCTCCCCTCAGCGCCCCTGACTCCCCTCAGCATCCCCACTCTCCGAGGCTTCCTCCATTCCCATCCCAGGCACTAAAAGAGGGTTGTGAAGGAGCCTGCCCCACTTACGAGGACCCATGGAGGGCTGTTCGCCAGGGGCAGTTTGCTTTTAAATGTGTTTCTTGTTGGAGAGGGGGGTCTGTAACCACAAGAGTCCCCCCTAAATCCATTCATCCCACTGGGGCATCCTGGCCCTTCGTGTGTGCCTCTCCGGTTATAACGTTTGTGGCGGGGG
>NW_009934821.1:299-4214 GCF_000696875.1 Nestor notabilis
GGTTTAGGCTCTTTCATCCAGAGGCACTGACACTACAACTCACGTTCTTCCTGCCCTGGTGCGGAGCTGTCAGAGCCTCTGTTCCCCTGCAGGGCTCCCCCGTGCCCGCAGGGCTCTGTCAGCCCCGGCTCACAGCAGCAAACGGGACATCGCTGCTGCTGCTTGTGCAGGGGAGGCGAAGCAGAAAGCTCCGCTGTGCCCGTGGAGTGCCTGTTACACCGGCACAGAAGGGGTTCCTCTCCCTGTCGACCGCCGGCTTCTGACAGCACAGGCTGTAGTTGCTGTGATTCAGGTGACAAGTGTGGCTTCCTCACTGCCTCCCAATTATCACATTCCTGAACTCATTTCAGCAAAGCCGATTTGCACAGTTATTACCAGGCTCCTTCTTGGCTGCTTTCAGTGCCTCTGGGATGGAGAACAAGGTTTAGGGAACCAAACCCAGACTGACAGACAGAAGCACCAGGGTTTTGATGCTGCCTGACTTGCTGTAGGCAAAGACCCCATGCCTGTCTACAGCAGGGATAATAATGATGCTTCCCTACTTGATGGACAGCAATAAAGGCACAGAGGGAGTAAATCACCTGGATAGGAGCACACAAATGAAGCTTCCTCCTCTCCCAGTCCCCCTCAGCTCTCCTGTTACCTTCCCTGTCCTTTTCTTCACTGTGCCTGCCACGCACCCTCACTTGGTGCTTATCCCAAGGTGCCTGCTGCTCCCAAGTCCTTCCCTAGAGCTTATGTTCCGCAGGCATTTGTCAGCTCTCCCTCACTTCTGCTGTGCTCCAGCATTCCCGCAGCACTACACATGGCTCTGGTGCTGCTGGAAGTTTTGGACCACACTCAGGACTGGCCTCAGAGTGCTAGATTCCCACCTGGGATAAAAGCCCTGTTACTATCAAGCTAATTGAGCAATGGAGCCAAACAGTTCTGCTCCAGGAGAGGCAAGGATGCTACAAGGACGCTTGTGGAGCAGTGTGAGGTGCTGAGCTCTGGTCCCTGGCAGGTGTGGACAGGCATGAAGATGCTCAGCATTTCTCTGATCCTTGTGATGTGGAGCTTTTGGAGTTGAAAGGATCCTCTCCCCATGTCACTGGTGGGAAAGGAAGGCCAGAGAAAGGAGAGATGTTGTACTGGGGTGAAACAAGATTATATTGAAATGAGCTATTCCTGTCTGAGATGAGCCAGGTTTAAGGCATCATCACATGGCTGTTGCTGCCCATCTCTAGCGGAGCCTGTTTTGGTTTGATGATTTCAGTAGAAAAATCACACTCCTGACTGAAACAGAGAACCCTGAGCAGGGTTTGTGTGTGGGACGGGTCTCCCAGACAGTGCTCTGCCAGCTCAGCCCTATGTCCTTTGCAGCGCAGGAGCACAGACTGTAACTAATTGTGGGAAGGTTTCGTCTCCAAAGCTAATGCGAGACAGGCCTGAATTACCAGCAGTGCAGACACAAACAGAGAGAGAGCAAAACCAGCTGGAGTCCTGGGAAAGGCATCAGCTCACGACGTGCTCAGGGGGCAGAAATGACTCTTCATTCCCTTAGATGAGGAATCATGACACAAACAGGGCTGGGGGAGGCCGGGGAAAATCCGAGGGGCTCATGCTGCCTTCAGAGCCATTCCCTGCTCCGGAGCTGCGCACATCTCTCGCCAGGCTTTCTGTGTTTGAGGGAATTCAGTGCTTTCCTGGAGCTCAGAGCTACAGCCTCCTACTTGTCCTGCCCCCACCGTGGTGCAGACATACCATCTACCTGAAAACGTGTTCTCCATGGCTGTGGCGAGTTTCCATAGCCCTTGCCAGGAGCAGAGGCTCCTGCTCAGCACGTTCCTGACTGGCGAGCAGTTTGTACCCAGGAGGTTGTTTTGATTCAAACTGGGGGGAAAAAACCCAACCAACCAACCAGGCAGGACTTGGGGCTGGGAAGGAGAAGGCACAGAAATGGGCTGCCAGGGAGGGAAAAGCCACTGGATTGGGAGTGAGATCAGCTCAGCCCCTGCCCGCGGCTGCAGGGAAAAGGTCACCAGTCACCAGTCTGACCCTTTAACCGAAGGTATTTGAAAGATAACAAAACCAGAAAGAAAAACAGAAAGGGGGAGGAGGGAGTTGAAACGCTTCAGTGCCCTGCTCCACAAACCCCAGCTCCCGCAGGCAGATCTGCTCTTGCTTACACTGGCAGAAAGCTGGAAGCCTGCTGACTTCCAACCCCGCCGCTCGACTCAGGGCAGGATTTGGTCCAGGCGACTTTTAAAGCCGCCTGAAAACCCCAGATTTCCCAGGAAAGCTTCCTGGGCTTTGTCCAACCTGCTCTGCCCGGCGGGAGCAGCCAGGAGGCTGGGATGGGCTGAGCCTGCTTTCAGGAGGCACAGGGCTGTTTTCCAGAGAAATACCTCCGTCACCCCCCCCTCCCGAGCAGGGTGACAGCTCTGTCGCCAGCTTCAAGGAGGAAGAGCCTCGGGTGAGGTAATGAAAATCCCCCTTGGTAATTCAGAGAGTGAAAGCAGAGGCTGGTGCCGGGAAGGGCTTGTGAAACATCCTGCGCACACTGGGAGGATTTGCATGGAGGAACTGGGGTGTGCCGAGGCTGGGAATATTGTGGTGTCACGCAGTGAAATAGAAACCCCAGCTCCTACCACGTCCCCTTTGCCTGTCCTCTCCTTTCCTGGTTACCTGATCACAGAATCACAGAGCCACAGAGTGGTTTGGGGTGGAAAGGACCTTAAGATCATCCAGTTTCAGCCCCCTGCCACGGGCAGGGACACCTTCCACTAGAGCAGGTTGCTCCAAGCCCCTGTGTCCAACCTGGCCTTGAACACTGCCAGGGATGGGGCAGCCACAGCTTCTCTGGGCACCCTGTGCCAGCGCCTCAGCACCCTCACAGGGAAGAGCTTCTTCCTTGTGTCTAGCCTGAACTTGCCCTGTTTCAGTTTGAGCCCATCACCCCTTGTCCTATCACTCCAGTCCCTGGTGAAGAGCCCCTCTCCAGCACCCTGCTGGGATGGGCAATACCTGCCTGTTGCTCTCAGCCCTGGCCTGGAGGACACGGGGGGATGTTAAAAGAGCTATTTTGGGACACTCAAAGCTCCAACCTGCCTGAAACTTCCAGGTCAATCTGGCCCAGAGATGTGAACGCTTCCCTGGAACAGGCTGTTTTCTCTGGAAGTCCGTGCCTTTCCTCAGGGTTTCTCATGCTTCCCCCAGGCATGAGGTGGGTGGTTATTGCTGGGTCACAGGCTGTGCAGATGGAGGTTAGGGAAATGGAGCTCACATTGCTGCTTTCTGACATGATGGAACAGGAGAAAGAGCTTTACACCAGGAATTCTTCCTTGTTACTAAACAGGGAATGATTCAGCTCCTGTCTGGCTGGGCAGGATGAGACCTTTGGCCCTGCACGGGTGGGACAGCCAGGGCTGTTAAAGGGATCCATCAGGATTCACCAGTGCCCAGTGCAGGGCTGTGCCCTGAGGACCCACCACAGGAGGGCACAGCCACGTACGTGCTGAGAGCTCGCTTTAGGCACAGCACGTAGGCAAAGCCCAGAGGGACAGAGAGAGCCGAGTGGCCCAAAGGTGGTTTTAAACCTCTCGGAGGTGCAGTGCAGGGTCTCATCCCAGCTCCATGCCCTGAAGACATGTGCCAGGAGCATATGGGCTGCCTGCGTGGGGGCCCAGCTCCCTTGGGTGCAGAGCAGGGCTGGGCTGTCCCAGGGGATCAGCCCAGCTTGACCCTGAGAGCTCTGAGGTGTGTGTGGGGGGTGCTTTGCATGGGGGCAGCAGCTGTGGAGGCAAGAGCTGGAGCTCAGCGGGGTGGTTTTCTGCCAGGGCCCTGGGGGACACTGGTTTGAAGTGACACACTCTGAGCTTCCTCAGGTGGAGATGCCATCAACGGCGGGGCGTTGTTCTACTGGGAGGGCGACAG